>NW_026948202.1:0-80993 GCF_963921235.1 Mobula hypostoma
TATGGGTAGACCGGAGAAATAAAAATTGTTTGAACATGTTAATGAGTCAATCATGTAGACCACTCAAGAGTCTGTGGGATTTAGAGGAACAAATTAGTAGATGTCAGAGAATATTGCAAGAAACATAATTTGTTATAATTTGATTTTAACCTTCCATACACGGACTGGAACTCTCATACTGTATATTGAGTAGATGTACTCATGTATTTGACAAATGTCTTCAGGAAAGTCTCGTTAATCAGTACATTGAAGTCCCAAAGACTCAAGTGTGATACTTGATCTCCCATTAGGGGCTGAGACAGGACACACGTAACAGAAGTCTGTGTATGGAAGCTTTTTGCTTCTGGTGATCACAATGTCATCAGATTGAAAGGAAGTGTGGACAAGGATAGCTCTGTTCCGTGGGGTGAGATTCTAAATTGGGCAAAGACATATTCTGATGGCATCAAAAAGGACCAACAACAGGAATTCTGCAGATGCTGGAAATTCAAGCAACACACATCAAAGTTGCTGGTGAACGCAGCAGGGTTGGCTATATTCTGGCAAATGAGTACTTGGTAAGTGGGAGACATTGAAAGATGAAATTTGTAGACTTCAATGTGCCTGTCCGAATAAAAGATAAATATGCCAGTTTTTCAAGAGATATTGAGGTCCTGGTATAGAAAAAAAAAGGTGCATAACAGGTGTAGGCAGGTAGGAAAAAATGAGGTACTTCTGGAGTTGAGAAAATGCAAGATAACATTCAGGAAAGAAACCATGCAGGCTATAGGGTGGCCTAAGGTTGTCCTAGCAGACAAGGTGAGGGATTATACAGATATTTTAAGAGCAAAAGGATTGCAGGGGACACAATCGAACATCTGGATGATCAGAATGGTAATATATGCATGGAGCCAACAAAGATGGAGGAGTTCTGAAGTGGATTTTTGTTTCTGCGTTCACTCGAGAAAATAATCTATAGAAGTGAGGCCATGGATGTTTGGCATATTGGGCAAATGCGAGTGCATAAATCCCCAGCGACTGAGAAGTTCAGCCCTCGGACCCTGATAGAAGCGAAATTGCAGGGATGTAGCCGATATGTTTATATTATGCTGAAAGACAGGACAGGTACCAGAGGATTGGAGGATAGATAATTTCATTCCACTGTTTGAAAAAGGCTCCAAAATTGAACCAGGAAATTATAGGCCGGTGCCCTTGATATCAGACATGGGAAGACATTGGAAGGACGGGATACAGGAGTACTTAAATAAATAGGACTGATTAGGAATATCCAACATGACTTTGTGTGTTCTAGACAATCTATTGAGTTTTTCGAAGAACTTACAAGGAATGTTACTAGGAAAGTTGATGAAGGCAAGGCACTGGATATTTTCTACATGGACTTTAGCAAGGCAGTCGACAAGGTACCACATAGGATGTTCACCAATAAATTTTATTCTCTTGGCATTCAAGGTGAGGTAGTAAATGGGAGTAGACATTGGCATAGAGGATGAAGGCAAATAGTGGCAGCAGATGATTGCCTCTCTGACTGGTGGAATTCTGCAGGGATCGGTGCTGATATCGGTTGTTATTTGTCATAAAAGGACGCCTACATGATTCGTGACTGACATCGGGCAATGATCAATTAATAGCAATAACAATCGGTGCTCCAGGGTTCAGTGAAGAGCCAGTGAGACGGCACCTACTGCAGCTCTGTTGCGCCGAGAAGCAAACAGTCGCCGATATCATGCTGCGCATGCGCTGACCTCCGGATGGGCGGCCGTTTCCTTCCGTCCTTCCGCATTCACTTCAGTGTTACCTCGGTCCGGAGTTTGGGGAAAGTTTTCGTCCGTCGAGAGAGGCTCCCGGCTCACCGGTGAGTATTTGCGCCTGTCGCGGAGTGTTGCTGGTCTGATATGGGCAGTGGCCCCAGTTCAATTCACCGAACGGAAAGAGCACTTTAAAACGGAGAAATTGTATTTTCCGGACGCAGCTCCACTTGTATGAGTTTCTGCCTTCTCGGCCCGTTCAGGCAAGGCAATTAGATACAGATCTGACACACACTCTCGTTTTGTACAGCCTGTGATTCCTGATTCTTCCTCGTTATAGTGTTGCCGCCGCCCACTGCAGTGGGAGGATAACAGGAGCCAGATCCCGCCTCCCAAACTTATTGTAATTTAAAAAGTTGACCAGGGCCCCACAGGACTTAACCGTCCCTGAACATCCTGCAAACAAGCTACCCCAGATCTACCCCATAAGACAGAGGACCAGAATTAGGCTATTTGGCCCATTGAGTCTGCTCTGCCATTACATCGTAGCTGATCTAATTTTCCTTCTCCCCATATCACTTCATTCCCAGACTAATCAAGAATCTATCAAACTCTGCCTTAAATACACATTAAGCCTTGGCCTCCACAGCTGCCTGTGGCAAAGCATTCCACAGATTCATCATCTCTGGGTGAGGAAATTCATCCTCATCTCCGCACTGAAAGGACGTCCCTCCATTCTGAGGCTGTGCCCTCTGGTCTTAGACCCTCCCAAAAAACGGTCCCGAGAACTGAATCAGCACTGAATAGCACTGGCATATGTTGTGAAACTTGTTGTTTTGTGTTACATCCATTAACATTTTCTAGAGTCTGGTAACGTCCAGGATTGCATAAACCTCCTGATGAAATATAGCGGCTGTCATGCTATTTGTAATTGTATCCATATGTTAGGCCCAGCGTAGATCTTCAAAGATGTTGACAAACTGAAACTTGAAGCTGCTTGCTCACCCTTCCACTGCTCTTCCCTCTACCTCCCCTTCCTGAAATCCACAATCAATTCCTTGGTCTTACCGATTTGAGTGCAAGGTTGTTGTTTTGGTACCGTTCAATCAGCTGATCTATCTCTTTTTTGTAATTTATTTTTTATTGAAGTTCACCATCAAAGAAACATTTCCATAAAATCTATTTCAGATACTGTATATATATATATATATATCAAATAATCATATTTGTTACAAATCTCCACATAATATTTATGAGGTATACACTTATAGACAGGAGAGGAAAGAAAGAATAATCAAAATAAGAAAATTATGTACAGAATAGGGAGTGATCTTTTTTTTAACAACATATTCATTGACTTGCGAGAATAAAATCAGGCCTATGAGGTGTTATGTAGTTAAACCATTTTTCTCTGTATGAATCAAATGCTGTTATCTTCTCTATTTTGTAAATGTCCATTGTAATTTCCATCCATACATTTAAAGCTGGGATCTCCTGTGACAACCACTTTCTGGTAAGGGTCTTTTTACCAGCCACCAGCAGTACATTCATTAAATACTTATCTCATTTCAATCATTCTTGAGGTATATACCCAAAATATATGGCCTTACTCTCTAAGGTTATTTCACATTTAAAGATGTCTTGTAAGGCATTATGCATCCCACTCCATTAGTATTTGATAACGGGACATTCCCAAAAAATATGATATTGGTTTGCATTTTGATTTCCACAATTTCTCCAGCAAACAGGGAGGTTACTATCATAATGGGATTTCTGAGAGGGTGTAATAAAATATCTTATCAAGTTTTTCCACCCGAACTCCCTCCATTTCTGTGAAATGAAATGAAATATCTTTATTGTCATTTCATAGTACAATTTGTCATGCACCAATACAGTGAAAATGAGTTTGTGACTCTCATACTCAATGCTTTAAAACAACAAATAAAATAAATAAACAGTAAATAAAATCAGGTAACCAGCCAGTATTGGTACTCTTCCATTAATACCTCCATATTAGTGTCCATTCTTCCTCAGATATTATTATCCCTCCTTCCTTCTCCCATTTTGTTTTAATGTATGAAGTCAAATGTGTTTTAAGATTTGAGAAACTCTTATACACGCTTGAAATGATTCTACTACCATTGTCTGAATTGTGTGATTTTCTAAATAGCTCTATCAGACATGACCTTGCCTTGGTTACATTTTTAACCGTCCTTTTAAAATACTGTCGCATCTGTAAATACCGATAAAAGTCTTGTTTTTCTAATAAGTGTTTCTGTTTGACCATTTCAAAACTGAACAGTGTTCCTTCTTTCATTATATTGCAAATAGCTGTTATTTCTTTAGCTGTCTAGTCCTTAAATCTAGCATCCACTTTATTCGGCGTAAAATCTGAGTCATATGCACACCACTTAAGAATTGCAATGTCTCTCTCTCTAGTTTATATTCTTTTATAATAGTTTTCCATATTTTAAGAGTCCATTTCACCCATGGGTTGTCAATATTATTTATGTAACTTTGTAGGTTGTTATCAGCCAAAATTGCCTGTATGGGGATGGAAAGTATCCTCTCCTCAATGATTTTCCATTGATCGCCATATGATGGGTCGCACCAGCATATCACAACTCTCAACTGTGCTGAAAAATAATAATCTCTAAGAGAAGGTAGGCACCATCCCCCTCTTTTCCTTGGCAAATTGCAAATTTTTGAGACGAACTCTCGGCCTGCCATTTATATCTTGATAGCATCTTGTTCCATTCATTGAATTGATTTTGGTTAATGTATATTGGTAGGGTCTGAAAGGGATATAGTCATCTGGGCAGTATATTCATTTTAATAGATTCAATCCTTGAACTGAGACCAAGGAAAGGAATTAGGTTCCATCTTGTTATATCTTCCTTAATTTTTTTATATATAGGCTGATAATTGCATTCTGATAACTTTGCCAAATCTTTTGGCATAATGATGCCCAAATATTTGATGGACTCTGTTTGCCATGCCTAAGGATATCTACTTTCAATTTCTCTTGGTGGGCTATAGTTATATGAAAGTAGTTGGATTTTATCTACGTTGCTCTCGTATCCTGATAATTGGCCATATTGTTCATAGGATTGCATCAATTTAGGTGAAGAGTATGTTGGTTGACCTAGATAGATCAAAATGTCATCCGCGTAACAGGCCAATTTATGCTCTGTCCCTTTAATAGTAATTCCCCTAATATCTTCATTTTGTCTGATGTGTTGAGCTAATGGTTCCAGATATAATGCGAAGAGTAGCTGTGACCATGCACAACCCTGTTTTGTGCCCCTTTCTAACGTAAAACTATTAGGTAAATATCCATTGATTTTAATCCTAGCAGTAGGATTGTCATATCGTGCCTGTATAGTTTTAATAATTGTGTCATGTAGACCAAATCTATGTAAATCTCTGTAAAGAAAATTCCAATTAACTGAATCAAATGTCTTTTCAGCATACACACTTATCACAATTGCTTAAATTTCATTTTTCATATGATCCATAATGTGAAGTGTCCTTTGTATATTGTCTTGTGATTGGCGTTGTTGTATGAAACCCGTCTGATCATTATGTATCAGTGTGCGTAGAAACTATTCTAATCGTTTGGCCGTGATGGAGGTAAATATTCTATAATCCACATTAAGAACAGATATTGGTCTAAATGACTCACATTCCATTTTATTCCATTTTTTTCGGTACAGCTGAGATTATATCCTCCTTCCTGCTGGGTGGCATCTGCACCTTTCTTAGAGCCCAGTTCAGTGTGGGGAGTAAAACTGGAATTAACACATCTCTAAATTCTTTATACCACTCTGCCGTATATCCATCTGATCCTGGTGACTTGCTTAATTTAAGCCTACTAATTGCAGTTTTTAGTTCAGCTTCAGTTACGTCAGCAGTCATCATTCTATTTTGTTCTTTGCTTAAAGTGGGTAACTCTAAAGAATTCAAGAGGGTGTCAATTCGGGTTATGCTTCCCCCTGGAACTTTGGAATATAGAGTTTTGTAAAACATTTCAAAAGCTTCTTTAATTGCAGTTAGCTTATTTTTTATCACTTTTGTTCTTGGATCCCTAATTCTATGAATTGTATTTTCTGCTATCTTTTTTTCCAGTTTCCACGCCAGTACTTTCATAAATTTAGATCCACTTTCATACGGTCTTTGTTTCAGAAACATTATTTTTTTTTTCTAATTTCTTGTGTAGCCAAACTATTAATTCCATTCCTAATTTTTTAAATTTCCTCTAGTGTGTCCTGTGCCAAACTCAATTTGTGTTTTTCTTCTAGTTCCTTGAGCTTATTTTGTAATCCCTCCAATGTTTTATTCCTTATTTTTTTCTTATATGAAGATATGGCTATAATTTTCCCTCTTAAGAGAGCCTTCAGAGTATCCCATAGAATGGGAGGTGAAACCTCTCCATTATCATTGAATTCTAAGTAAACACCAATTTCTTTTTTTAATTTATTCCTTAAAATAGGGATCATTGAGTAGACTTGAATTTAGTTTCCAAATAGTATTCTTTGGTTGTAGATCAAAATCAACAGATAAATATATAGGTGCATGGTCACTTACATCTATTGTCCCAATTCCACAGGTGATTATTTTGTCTTTATCTTTTTCCAAATGTTATGAAATAGTCTATTCTTGTATATACAGAATGGGGGGCAGAATAATGAGTTTAATACCTTCTGTTCGGGAAAAGGTCCTTCCATATACCAATTAGACCAACATCCTCAAAAAGTGTGTTAACTTTCTTATGTAAGGACTTTGTTTCATAAGTTTTTCTATAGGAAGAGTCTAACTTTTGTTGTAATTGTAAATTTAAATCTCCCCCACATATCAAGAGACCTTCTGCTTCCGTTACCATAATATTAATAATTTCCTGAAAGAAACTAATATCACTTCCTGGAGGCACGTATGTGTTTAATAAAGTAACTGGATTTCTGTCTATATTCCTCCTTACCAGAATATATCTGCACTCCTTATCTCCCATTTTGAATGCTTTTTCAAGATTTAGCTTGCTTGAGATGAGAATAGCAACTCCTCTTCTATGCCCTGATTTATATGAGCAGAAAAACAAATTAGTGAAGCCCATTCTCTTTACTTTTCCATGCTCATTATCACTTAAACGAGTTTCCTGTGAATATACTACCTGGGCTTGCTCTTTTTTTCATTTTTGATAGAATTTTACTTCGTATGATTGGATTTAACAGCCCATTGACATTACAAGAAATGAATTTTCCTTTGTCCTTAGCCATGTGTATTTATCTGTTAGTATATCATTGAAATTTGTAGAATATAACTTAATCGATCTACTCCCTGAACAAATAGAGCCAAGAAATGCGAATAATAAAAAAAGGTGACGAACGTGTGATTCCAAGGCTGGGGTCTCTAGCACAGCCCAGTGTTGTTCTAGAAGAAACTTCTAGCCGTGGGGGATAGACCCTCCTACCTGTGAGTTGAGGGCCCCCACTGCAGTACCTATAAAAGTAAGTAAAACAATTTATGTCCATTTCCCTGTGTATTCCTCCCATGTATATATTCTCATTCAGGTGGGGAAAAAGGAGTGAATGAATGAATAAAAAAAAATAGCAATATAAAATCCACATTATAATACATATTTCTCGAGATAGGTATATCACCGTCTATTTTTGCCTCCGTTTAGTTTATCAGTACTTTTAAAGTTAGCCAAACCTTATGGCTCTTCTGGAGGAGGTGAGGGCTGCCCTCAGAGAACTCACAGTCTCTTCTTAATATCCTTCTCTCGTCCTCCTCCCGTCCCCTGCTTTCTTGATACTCTTACTATTTCCCAAGCAGATCGGGATAACTGCTCAGCCAGACTTTCCCTCGGTCTGACCACGCTAACGAGCAACCCTCTGTTGTTCATGTCTGTAGTCGCTTCTTCCACCGTCTGATGTAGCTGTATCCCTTCTTCACAAAACACCCTCAGTTTAGCAGGGTATGGGGTTTGGAATTCAATCTTTTCTTGCTTTAATATTCGTTTCACTTCAGAATATTCCTTCTGTTTCTGTAGGACCACTGGGGACTAATCTTGATCGAAATATATTAAATTCCCTTTCCAAAATAAACTCTTCTTTCCCCAGGCCCTTCGTAGAATCTCCACCTTTCTCTTGAATCGAAGGAATCTAAGTACTGTTGACCGCGACTTACTTTCTCTGTCTCTGGAAAACATCGGGACGAGTGCACAATGCGCCCTCTTAATTTCAATCTCCATAGTCGGGGGAATCTCCAGCGCTTCCCGCAGCACCTTTTCTACAAACTCCATCATTGACAACCACTCCGCTCCTTCGGGAACATTATAAATCCTGCTATTTTTCCGTTGCGATCTTCCCTCCGGGTCAAGCAATTTACTTTCCTGTTGATTTAATATTTCTATCATCTTACTTAGTATCTGTACCACGTTTTGCGTGCGATCTTCCACCTTCTCAATTCGAGTCTCTGCCATCACTATTTTCTGATGGACGTTGGCGAGCTCTGACTTTATATCATTTAGTTGTTGTTTTATGTCTTTTTGGACTTCCCTTATCTCTTCCAGAATCTTTATCATATTTACCGCTTCGCCTGAACGAGGCCCCACGTCAGCTTCGCCACCACGCACCCGTGTAGGAGAGCCGCTCGTTGTACGTCTCTCTTCCATAGGCTCCGCAGTGATGCTTTTTTGAAATCTCCTTTCTTTTTCCCCATTCTTACCTCCCCCCCCCATCAATTCAGATATTTTTGAATGATCTTATATTTGATGGATTAATGGGGCAAAATCTGCGATTTTCTGGAGGAGCTATTAATTTAAGCTGCCATTCTGGAGGATGACGCCACTGGAACCCAGCTGATCTATCTCACAGCTGTACACCTCCTTATCACCATCTGGAATTCTACCAGCAATAGTTGTGTCATTGGCAAACTTCTGGTTGTCCTCTGAGCTGTGCCTAGCCACACAGTCATGGGTGGAGTGAGAGTGGAGCAGTGGGCTAAGCGCGTATCCTCGAGGGGCACCAGTGTTGACTGTCAGGAAGGAAGAGAAGCTATTTCTGATCCACACACTGTGGTCTCCTGGTGAGGAAGTTAACAATCCAGTTTCAGAGAGAGGAACAGGGGCTCAGGTTTTTGGAGCTTTTAGATTAGAATTGAGTGTATATTTGTTGTAATCATCAAAAAGTAGTCTGATGTAGGGTTTTCTCTTGTAGTTCTGTCTGGCCAACATCGCCCTCACCTTGATCCAAGGATGTTAATCTTAGGATCATTAACCTCCACTCATTCTATTGACTATCCGTAGACACCCAGCAGGTGTGCTATGATCACATTATATACAGATAGAGGTAAAATTTACTTCAGAGGACGCTGTTTCCAGTCCTTGGAAGACTCGTGCCTGCTGTTGATATGTAATATGACTGTCCCACCGATGCATATAGCAAGAAAGACTTGATTATTCACGGGCAGAATAGACGATAAACAATTCTCATTAGTAGTGAATCTACAAGTGTTTTCCTGACACTTGACGACAATGTGAATCCCTTTCAAAGGGCAGGTTACATTATTCCCATTGTGGAATGTGGAACTTTGCAGCAACATAAAACCTGCCTTTATAATCACCAAACAACAGGGATTCTGCAGATGCTGGAAATTCAAGCAACACACATCAAAGTTGCTGGTGAACGCAGCAGGCCAGGCAGCATCTATAGGAAGAGGCGCAGTCGACGTTTCAGGCCGAGACCCTTCGTCCAGGACAGGCAGGCTTGTGGATCTTTTGTAGGAGGTAGAAACGGGAAGTGCGAGGTGTGGGAACTATAAGGTTGGTAGCAGTGGGTGGGAGATCCCCTGAGCGGATAAAGTCGGTGATGGTGTGGGAGACAATGGCCTGGTGCTCCTTAGTGGGGTCATGATCGAGGGGTAAATAAGAGGAGGTATCCGCGAGTTGTCGCTGTGCCTCGGCAAGGTAGAGGTCAGTGACATTCCACATCCCATTCCCATTCTGACATGTCTATCCACGGCCTCCTCTACTGTAAAGATGAAGCCACACTCAGGTTGGAGGAACAACACCTTATATTCCGTCTGGGTAGCCTCCAACCTGATGGCATGAACATCGACTTCTCCAACTTCCGCCAATGCCCCACCTCCCCCTCGTACCTTATCCGTTATTTATTTTTATACACACATTCTTTCTCTCACTCTCCTTGTTCTCCCTCTGTCCCTCTGACTATACCCCTTGCACATCCTCTGGTTCCCCCCACCCCCTTGACTTTCTCCCGGGACCTCCTGTCCCATGATCCTCTCATATCCCCTTTGCCAATCACCTGTCCAGCTCTTGGCTCCATCCCTCCCCCTCCTGTCTTCTCCTATCATTTTGGATCTCCCCCTCCCCCTCCAACTTTCAAATCCCTTACTCACTCTTCCTTCAGTTAGTCCTGACGAAGGGTCTCGGCCTGAAACGTCGACTGCGCCTCTTCCTATAGATGCTGCCTGGCCTGCTGCGTTCACCAGCAACTTTGATGTGTGTTGTTTATAATCACCATCTTTACCCAGTGCACTGTTGGTTAGTGTAAGACGTGTAATGTGACATAAGGGTACCTTGTCTTCAAGCCATTCTTCTGTCTGCCCTCCTGATACCCAGTTTGGTACCTGATAGGGATCAAGTTATAATAAATTTGTGCCAATCATGGTTATTAATCATGTAGACTGTGTGGCACAAATCTCAATCTTATGTGTTTCCTTTGTAGTTGAGTCTATATATGATCAGTAACCAGGTTTGTTGCACCTTGAAGGGGCTTCACTGCATCCAGAGTTACATGGGATACATCACAAACAATCTGATTCTTCTGGCACAAATCTTGATAACCTTCTCCAGTAATATACTTTCTACCTTATTGTCGCCAAACAATTGATACCAGAACGTACAATCATCACAGCGATATTTGATTCTGCGCTTCCCGCTCCCTGGATTACAAATCGATAGTAAATATTAAAAATTTAAATTATAAATCATAAATAGAAAATAGAAAAATGGAGAGTAAGGTAGTGCAAAAAACGGAGATGCAGGTCCAGATATTTGGAGGGTACGGCCCAGATCTGGATCAGGATCCGTTCAGCAGTCTTATCACAGTTGGAAAGAAGCTGTTCCCAAATCTGGCTGTACGAGTCTTCAAGCTCCTGATCCTTCTCCCGGAGGGAACAGGGATGAAAAGCGTGTTGGCTGGGTGGGTCGTGTCCGTGATTATCCTGGCAGCACTGCTCCGACAGTGTGCGGTGTGAAGTGAGTCCAAGGACGGAAGATTGGTTTGTGTGATGTGCTGGGCTGTGTTCATGATCTTCTGCAGCTTCTTCTGGTCTTGAACAGGACAACTTCCAGACCAGGTTGTGATGCACCCTGGAAGAATGCTTTCTACGGTGCATCTATAAAAATTCGTGAGGGTTTTAGGGAACAGGCCGAATTTCTTTAGTTTCCTCAGGAAGTAAAGGCGCTGGTGGGCCTTCTTGGCAGTGAACTGTGCTTGGTTGGACCAAGTCAGGTCACTTGTGATATTTGTGACCTCAGTCCCCTGTGTATGTTTTAGCCTGGCTTTCCTGTCAGAGTGCAGCACCTTGAAATTTTCTATGTTAAGCTCCACTTGTTATTTTTCAGCCCATTTTCCCAGATGGTCTCGATCATCTTACAAGCTTTGATCGCTTTCTGCACTGTCCACTCCATCCCTAATCTTGATGTCATCCACAAGTTTTTGATTCTGTTTGCCCCGTTATTATTCAGTCATTCATATAGACGCTAAACAACAACAGACCCAGCACCGATGCCTGCATAACACTGGACTAGAAAGTGACACTATATACTGACTTCTCTCACTAAGCCAACATTGAATCCAGTTGACTGCTTCATCCTGAATGCCAAATAACATATCCCTTTTGGACCAACCTCCCATGGGGTATTTTGTCATAGATCATGCAGACAACATTCAGCTTTCCCTTCATCAAACTTCTTGGTAACAGCTTCAAAAGCATCCGTAAAATTTGTTGGATGTAATCTGCCACGGGCAAAGCCATGTTGAGTATCCCCAATTAGACCTTGTTTACCCAAGCACTTTTATATGATGCCCATAACAGTACATTCCAAAAAATATAGAGAAAAAAAATACTGAATTCCAGTCAGTATATGTATGTCTATTAAATAGTCCAGTTGAAATTTGTAGTGTAAATGGCTCAGTGCCATTCAGAAATTGGATAGCAGAGGGGAAGAGGCTGTTCCTGAATCGCTGAATGTGTGCCTTCAGACTTCTGTACCTCCTTTCTGATGACAACAATGTGAAAGGGACAGATCCTGGGTGACGGGGTTCCTTAATGATGGATGCCACCTTCCTAGGGTACCATGCATTGAAGATGTATTGGATACTGCTGAGGCTGGTGCCTATGATAGAGCAGACTAATTTTACAAGTTTCTGCAACTGATTTTGGTCCTGTGCAGTGGACCCACCTTCTCCCACCTCCCCCAATAGCAGACAGTGATGCAGCCTGTCAGAATGCTGTCCACGTTACATTTGTAGAAGTTTTTGAGTGTTTTGGGTGGCAAACCAAATCTCAAGTTCTGCTAACTTCCCTTCTCTCTAGCTGTATCAATAGGTTGCATCCAGGTTCGAACGTATGGTTCCTTTTCAAAGACAGGATACTTACACTGAATATTGTAGACCAAATTATTTCACTAGGAGAATGTCTGGAAACAAGGAAGCAGGAAAAAAAATCAGCGTGCCTTGTCAATGGGAGCGTGTTGTGGGATGATGTCGCTCATGTTCTTTACATTTATTTGTCTTGAGCAGCAGTTACTTACAGAGCTTATATAAAAAAATAAACATCTTCAACTAGTTGAGAGATTGGTAAAACAATAACGGAATCAAATGCATCATCGAGGAAAGAAATATCACTGAGATGCAGAAACTGAAATGTGAGCATTACTCTTTTTAGCTCAGGGACAGATTTAGCTAGTTATAGAACTGCAGTTGCTACCTTGAACAACTTGTCTCAGAAGAGCAAGTTCATGGGCCTGCTGAACGACAGTCCTTGAACGCAATAATCAGGAGCAGATTTGCTTCATCACGTCCTTGTTGCCAATTTCAGCCCAGGTAGAGTTTGAACATGTACGATCAGTATCTGTGGGAAATAACAAGAGAAAAAGAATTGAATACTTAGCAAACAATGTGCATACTACTGGTGTCTGGAGGCCAGTGATGTTACAGTAACCCTTTCCCCTATCAGCTGGAGCTTGCTGTGGGTAATAAACGAGTTGTGGTGCGAAAAGTATAATCCGACTCAAGCATAATATCATATCGGGCCTGAGCTTGCTATGCTTCAGATAGAAGGGCCGAAAGAAGCATAGTCAGTGTAACCAGACGTTGACATAAGAAAAGTGAGTAAACGGACAAATTTACTCCAAAAGTCCAAGTTGCAGGGAACAGGTTGTTTCCGAGCAACCACTGAGCCCAGGAGGTAGATGTGAGCTTGGTTAATGCTTTCCAAACGGAGCTGAAATTTACTTGGTGTGTGTTAATTTACCTCTGCAACCATAATGCTGACTTGCTGGGATCAGAATCAGGAGGGTACACATGAGGTAATATACTGAGAGAAGTCATCCATCACGTTCCTCTCCATCACTGTCTGCTCACACTATCAAGGCACTGAAAAGTAATTGAACAATAACGGTCAGAAATTACTAAATTATCGAATAGACAATGGATATGTGACAGATTGATTCTTAAAGGAATGAGCAGTGTTCTTCCATGATTATAATTAACAAAATTGCTTATTACTATATTACTCCCACACCCACTGTTTTTGGAAATATTAATGAAATAGTCCCCCCTCCTTTGCAGTTCTGAACGTTGAGCCAGAGCTACGGATTTTTAAGGACAGGACAGCCCAGACCATCTCCACACGCCAGTGTTTCCAGTGGCAGGAGGTTGGTTCACCCTTCTGCACTGATCTCAGTTTCTGGGATCACTGAGTCCAGGGCCCAGGAGAGTGGCGGCAGCTGGAAATTTGTTTCATTTATACGTTTGTGCGATGTGGCACTGCATGCAAGATCGGCCTCATTTCTCCTTTCTAAATACCCTTGTATTAAATGTATCACTAAGTCATTTCTAGGAGGACATATTACAAATGGTGTCAAGAGATTAGTCTCATGTCTGGGGCTCTTCTTTCGTAGCTAATTCATTGGTGAAACTATGTGCTGTGAGCTGATTTCAATTATTGTATCACATTGCCAATTCATTAGCATGAGCAACATACTATATTCTTAGTGAATGTCCACAATTTACTTTTGAAACCTTGCATGTAAGATTGTAGATGGAAACGACAAGCACCATTGTGCATATTTGCACATGAAGCAGCTCCAAATTAAATATTATGGTGCATATGTTTCCATAGCTGTGAGAATCGCACAAGTCGCAAGTTGTGTTTGAAACTTCAAACGCAATTCACTCTCTTTTTCACTATTATAGATCCTAAAACATGAGGATGGAATAAATCTGCTTTTTCTACAGACCAGTGAATTGGTTTTTATCTGCTTATTTCATTTATTGGTTCCATTACCAGAGCACTCATCCTCCGCTGATTCTTTTATGAGAAATGCACGATTTGAGGAAAATTGCCAAGTATTGACAATTGTTTATACTTGGCTTTTCAATATTCAAGTTAGTCCAGTAAGCCTAGTAGGTTGTTAAGCAGAGGTACAGCCGAACAGCTCCCATGGAGAATCCCAGAACCATCCATTCACTGGACAACAGCAAATGCAGGAAGTATCATGAACTGCAGGAGAGCTAGCACCAGGGTACAAAGTTGAAAGGGTAACAACCCTTTGCAGGTCAGGTCTGAATGCCGCAATCTCCCAGATATAATAGTGGTCAAAGGACCTAGGGTAATGGATGAATTGAAGGAAATTTATATTAGGCAGGAAATGGTGTTGGATAGGCTGTTGGGTCTGAAGGCTGATAAGTCCCCGGGACCTGATAGTCTGCATCCCAGGGTACTTAAGGAGGTGGCTTTAGAAATCGTAGACGCATTGGTAATCATTTTCCAATGTTCTATAGATTCAGGATCAATTCCTGTGGATTGGAGGGTGGCTAATGTTGTCCCTCTCTTCAAGGAGGGAGGAAGAGAGAAAACAGGGAATTATAGACCAGTTAGCCTGACGTCGGAGGTGGGAAAGATGCAGGGGTCAATTACAAAAGATGAAATTACGACACATCTGGATAGCAGTAATGGGATCGGTCCAAGTCAGCATGGATTTACGAAGGGGAAATTGTGCTTGACTAATCTTCTGGAATTTTTTGAGGATGTAACTATGAAAATGGATAAGGGAGAGCCACTCTATGTAGTGTACCTGGACTTTCAGAAAGCCTTTGATAAAGTCCCACATAGGAGATTAGTGGGCAAAATTAGGGCACATGGTATTGGGGGCAGAGTACTGATGTGGATTGAAAATTGGCTGGCTGACAGAAAACAAAGAGTAGCAATTAACGGGTCCCTTTCGGAACGGCAGGCGGTGACCAGTGGGGTACTGCAGGGTTCAGTGCTGGGACTGCAGCTGTTTACAATATATATTAATGATTTAGATGAGGGAATTAAAAGTAACAGTAGCAAATTTGCCAATGACACAAAGCTGGGTGGCAGTGTGAAATGTGAGGAGGATGTTATGAGAATGCAGGGTGATTGGGACAGGCTGGGTGAGTGGGCAGATGCATGGCAGATGCAGTTTAATGTGGATAAATGTGAGTTTATCCACTTTGGTAAGAACAGGAAGGTAGATTATTACCTAAATGGAATCAAGTTCGGAAAAGGGGAAGTACGATGAGATCTAGGTGTTCTTGTACATCAGTCACCGAAAGCAAGCATGCATGTACAACAGGCAGTGAAGAAAGCTAATGGCATGCTGGCCTCCATAACAAGGGGAATTGAGTATAAAAGCAAAGAGGTCCTTCTGCAGCTGTACAGGGCCCTGGTGAGACCACACCTGGAGTACTCTGTGCAGTTTTGGTCTCCAAATTTGAGGAAGGACATTCTTGCTATTGAGGGAGTGCAGCGTAGGTTCACAAGGTTAATTCCCGGGGTGGCGGGACTGTCATATGTTGAAAGATTGGAGCGACTGGGCTTGTATACTCTGGAATTTAGAAGGCTGAGAGGGGATCTTATTGAAACATATAACATTATTAAGGGATTGGACACGCTGGAGGCAGGAAGCATGTTCCCGCTGATGGGTGAGTCCAGAACCAGAGGCCACAGTTTAAGAATAAGGGGTAGGCCATTTAGAACAGAGTTGAGGAAAAACTTTTTCACCCAGAGAGTGGTGGGTGTATGGAATGCTCTGCCCCAAAAGGCTGTGGAGGCCAAGTCTGTGGATGCTTTCAAGAAAGAGATGGATAGAGCTATTAAAGATAGCGGAATCAAAGGTTATGGGGATAAGGCAGGAACTGGATACTGATAGTGGATGATCAGCCATGATCACAGAGAGCTGCGGTGCTGGCTCGAAGGGCCAAATGGCCTACTCCTGCACTTATCGTCTATTGTCTATTGAGGGATTGAGGTGACAAACCACAGCCAAGGAATGCGAAATGTAGCGTATAATTTAGCAATGTCCAGACAGAAGAGCAGGATTGGATCGACAATATAAGACAATTCTGAGCCTTTCTGGCCAACCAAACGATACTCACTAACCACTGTTGGGCACTAATATCTCCACCTTGCGGTTCCTCAGGGCCGAGCCCAAACAAATTATACAAGGGTGAAGGGGACAGTAGGATTTGGGTCCGATTGTTAAATTCATTAACAAGAGGGAGGACATGTGTTTCTTTGTCGATAGACACTGCTCCAGGAGGCCATGTTGTCTTCATGGGTCCAGTTATGTGCAGGACATTCGGAAGCTGTGATTGCAATCCAAGCAGTTACCCATGACATAAATGAAAAGAGCAGTGAATTCCTGCTGGTGTAACGGACAAAACACGGCACGATATTATAAAATATCAGCTGAAATTGATGAATATCTGAAGTGGGAAGGTAGAGCAGATTAATGACTGGCCTCGAATAAGGGTGTTGGGAATTCTCTACCACATACTGCTGTAGAGTTAGAGTCATTAAATAAGTACAAAGTGGAAGGTTTGAAATACCGAAGAATCTGGTGGCGTTGGGGAGAACAGTGATGTGGTCATCAGGGGATTTGGATTAACATGGATTGTATTGACATCATTGAAGACTCAGTGATCTCCTCCTAAGCAGGGTTCTTCCTTATGTCTGAGAGTAGCAAATCTAAAGTCGTTCCAATTTAAATGTTTGGGAGCAAGACCACTAACAATATGGTAAAACAACAGCACAACAATGCTGTAACACAGACCTGTGAAGGTGAGGCATCTGCTGTGTTTTCTTCAAGTTCTCCAAGTGGCCATGTGGGTTTGCAACTTGTTTCTATCCTCTTCCCAAAACGTGTCGGGAGGTTAATGTTTCACTATCAGTGTGATCTTTTCACATAATGGTTTACAACAGGTACTCCTGTTTCTCATCTCTTCCCAAAACGTGTTGGTTGGTTAATTTTTCATCATGAGTTGCTACAATACTATCAGGCATTGGGAAATAATCCAAGTAAGCAAAATCTTGACTAACAGGAAGAAAAATGAGCAAGAGAACTGGTGAATGCTTATTGAAATGGCAAAAGGCCAGGTGACAATCCTGTCAGAATGAACCTGCGTTCCAGTGCACACGTCACAGGCAATCAGGATACAATCATACAGAGCTTTTGATTAGATCACATTTCAAGTGTGCAGTAAATTCTGATATTATTGTCTCAAAAGGGCGATACCCCGCAGATAGGGAAATGATGTAATGAAGGATTTGGAATGTAATTACTGGAAGTCTCATTGGCGTATTGTGAGAGACGAAGTGGGCTGAATGTTTAGAAGCCGGAAAGGACCTCATTAAAATGTTTATACATTTTGGAGTCCCGCATAGGAGCATGTCTGCAGAATACTTCGCTAGGCAGTCTAGTTCCAAATCAGTCACTGAACAGCAACAAAATGAGGAGAAATTTCTTCACTCGGGTAATAGAAACACTGTGGAACTATCTATGCACAGGCTCTGGCATAGATAGAACCATAGAACACTACAGCACAGAAAACAGGCCATTCAGCCCTTCTAGTCTGCCAAAACTTTATTCCGCTAGTCCAGGGTTCCCCAATTAGTTTTCCACAAGGGCCAAATTATGTCAAGCATGCCAAGCCAAGAGCCAAAACATCCAGGGTTTTTTTTCACTGTGCCAGTAAGTTGTTTTATAGGTAGATGTTGTTGTTGGTGCTATTACCATTATTATTATTAGTAGCAGTAGTAGTGATGGTAGTGGTTGTAGTAATAATTTAGGCCTGGGATTCTCAAAGGCTGTGTTGTGGGTCACACCAAAAAAATGCACTCTTTAAACAAAATAAGTCCAAAACCAACCATTTAATAATGACTGTAGCTATCACAATTGTCAGCTGTCATATTGAGAACTCATCTGGGATCTCTCCCCCCTCTCCACCCCCCCGCCCCCACATCTCTTCCATACAAAGAGTTTTAGTAGTACTGTCTTTGACCCTGTTTCCGTTCTTTCATTTAATCTATTTGTTCTTTTTTTTATTAAGCTATGTAGCATTTGAAGTATGAAGTGTAGCTATAAATGAAATTATCAGTATTATTGTTGTTGTAATATTATTATACTGCAATAAGATTGACAAATGGAAAAAATAAATTGATTCACTCACCAATCAGTGAGAGAAGTGACAGTGACGAGATGAGGTAATCCTTCTGATGTCGGGCCTGTATTCTGTTGTGGGAATCCTGAGGCACTGGCCGAGATGTGCATTGGAGAGTCTGTTTCTGTCCTGGTTCTTGATAGAGTTCTTTGAAGAAAACGATGACTCACATATGTACGTGGAGGGGAACAGTGTGAGTAGGAGCATTGCAATAGCTCTTGTGTTTTTGAATTGAGCTTGGGGAACCAAGTTGATCCAAAAGTCACTCACCCCAACGTCCTTGTGTTGTGCTTTGAGCAAATCAGATGTTCCTATTTCCAAGACCTCCATCTGAAGAGTTGCCTCATCTATGGAAGGCACCAGCCTTTTGGCCTCTGCAGTTCACTGGCCGTCAGCCGAAACAGAGAACGGTTGTCTCAAGAAGAGAAGGATGCCACTTGAGAGTTTAGGGGAGCTTTCAAATCGTTCCCTGACGTTTTCTGCCAGGCTCATCACAAAATCCTTCATCACTGGATCCTCCCACATTTTGTTCTTCTCACAAGGCTCCCGCAGACGTGGAAAGTGCAACTTTCTCCCGTGAATGTCTCTCTCTAAAAGGTTCAGCTTTGACCAGAAAGCTTCAATCGCCTCGTACATGTCCGCAACAGAGTGGTTGTTGCCTTGTAATTGCAGATTAAGTTGATTTAGGTGAGACATGACATCACACGAAAAAGAACATGTGCCATCACCTTGTCACTTAAAAACCTCTGAAATCCTCGGGCTTTTTGGCTCTACAGGCTGGATAAAAATGACACAAGCTCATCACGCAGGTCGCACACTCTCTCCAACACACGGCCTTTGCTTAGCCAGTGAACATCATTATGCAGCCAAAGACCTTTGTGTTCCACTGACATTTCCTCCAGCAATGCTCTGAAAAGGCGATGTTGCAGACAACTCTCACGAACAAAATTTACCAGTCTCGTCACAGTATCCATCATTTCCCCATACAGTTTAGCGCACAACACTGATTTGTGAATAATTCAATGAAATGCCAAGAGTGCTGGGTTAACAGCGGCAAACCTGCTTACCAAGCCCATGTGTTGTCCCACCGTCAACGAAGCCCTGTCGGTGACAACGGACATAATTTTGCTCACATCCAATTGTGTCAATTCGTTAAAAATGCTTTCCCCAGTCATACGCCCAGGCAGAGGAAGCAAAGCAAGTAGCTTTCCCGAAAGGTCTTCCCATCAAAAAATCTTGCAAACACAGATGGCTCTTCCATATCAGTTCAGTCACAGGACGAGTCTATGACTAGTGATATGGCTTCTGCTTTCTGCAAATCGGTGAGTAGATTGGAAATGCTCCTCCGCTAAAACTTCTACACTACTTGTTGCCATGTTAGCCGACAATGGCACTGTCTTTAATAGCTCCACAACAGTTTTCTTGGTTTTCTCAACATGACCTAAAACTTCACCAACCGTATCAATTGCACACGTTTTAATCAACTCGGCATCAGCGAATGGCTTCTTAGCTTTGGCAAGATTCCATGACATATGCAATGATGCAGCTGTTGTGCTCTCTTGTGCAGATGTTGATTTATTACTGGATCCTCTACAGTTTGCTTATCGTCCAAATCGCTCTACGGATGACGCAATATCCACCACACTGCACACAGTTCTCTCTCACTTGGACAACAAAGACACTTATGCCAGAATCCTGTACATTGATTTCAGTTCAGGATTCAATACCATCATCCCGCAGAGACTAGTGGAGAAACTGTCGCTGCTTGGCCTTAGCACTGCCATGTGTCGCTGGATTCTGGATTTCTTGACAGAGAGACCACAGTCAGTCCGTGTTGGCAGGAACATCTCTGACTCCATCACACTGAGCACTGGATCCCCACAAGGCTGTGTGCTTAGCCCATTGCTGTTTACACTGCTAACACATGACTGTGCAGCCAGATTCAAGGAGAACCTGATCATTAAATTTGCTGATGATACCACAGTGGTGGGGCTCATCAGCAAAAATGATGAAACTATGTACAGGGAGGAGGTCAAACACCTAGAGAGCTGGTGCAGGGATAATAACTTGATGCTTAATGTCACCAAGACCAAGGAGATGATTGTCGATTTCAGACGGTCTCAGCCTGAGCGTACACCCCTCAGCATCAGTGGCTCCACAGTGGAGAGAGTGGAAAACATCAAGTTCCTTGGGGTGCAGATCTCGGACAATCTCACCTGGTCCAGGAACACCACTGGGATTGTGAAATGGGCCCAGCAGAGATTGCACTTTCTGAGGAAGCTTAAACAAGCATCTCTCCCCACTAACATCTTAACTACATTCTACAGAGGTGTGGTTGAGAGTGTGCTGACCTTTAGCATCACAACCTGGTACTCCAGCTGCCGTGCTGTCGACAAACAAATCTTGCAGAGGGTGGTTAGGGGAGCAGGGAAGGTTATTGGGGTCTCCCTACCTTCTGTCCAAGACCTCTTTCAGAGTCGATGCCTCCAGAAGACACGGTACATCATTAAAGATCCCTCACACCCTCTCCATGAACTGCTTGTTCTTCTGCCATCAGGCAAACGTTACAGGAGCATTAAAACTAAAACCACAAGGCTACTAAACAGCTTCCTCCCACAGGCAGTCAGATTGCTAAACAGCTGCTCTGCCTGACTCTGCTTTGGACACTTTTAACTTGCACTGGACACTTATAACTGATTTTACCTGACATGTGGCTGTTGTGTTTTACTAGTTATTGTAATGTTTATTATTTAGTGTTGCGTTTGTTATGTTATGATTGCACTGCCCCTGAGAAACGCTGTCGCATTCTGCCCTGCAGAGCTGATTTATGGTTAGAATGACAATAAAGTTTTTTGAATATCTTTGAATCTCTTTATAGATAGTAGAAACGGAGTGCTTTATGATATCATACTTGCGTTGATCTGATTTTGCAGGGTATTTGGCATTAAAACTGGCAGCATGCGTAGTGTTGAAGTGCCGCTTTAGATTTTCCGATTTGCAGACAGCCACGGACTGTATGCATATTAAGCATGTAGGTTTAGCATTGATATGGTCCGGTAAAATAAAACAAAACTGATCAGTCCAGTCAGATTTGAACTGACTGTTTTCCTCGTCGACTTTGCGCTTTTTTGCACAGGCCATGTTGTTATTGGCTTAGGGCCCATGTCTTACTGCTGGTAACAATTCACTTAATGACAGTTTCACTTTTAGATGACAGATTCACTTCTTAGATGACAGCTGGGTAGCTGGTGCGTGCTGCTGTCTAGTTGAGGACCGTAGAAAGTGCGCTGTAGGTTGCGTGCTTCTGTGGGGGCGTGGGTCGAGTGTACAGAGTGGGATGAGGTTAAAATAAATTAAGCAGCGCGCACTTTATTTACATGTTATGACAGGTGCGTTCATGTAAGTGCCAATGGGTTGGCGCAGTCCAGACATTTGGTTCTCGCGGTCCAGACCTGGCCCGCGGTCCGCGTATTGGGGTTGTCTGCGGTAGTCCCATTGACCCACACCCAGTCCATAACCCTCCAGACCTCTCCCATCGATGTATCTATCAAATTTGTTCTTAAAACTTAAGAGTGAGTCCGCATTTACCACGTCAGATAGCAGCTCGTTCCACACTCCCACCACTCTCTGAGTGAAGAAGTTCCCTCTAACTCTTTCACCTTTCACCCTAAAGCCATGTCCTCTCGTATTTATCTCTCCTAATCTAAGTGGAAAGAGCCTACTCACATTTACTCTTTCTATACCCCTCATTATTTTGTAAACCTCTATCAAATCTCCCCTCATTCTTCTACGTTCCAGGAGTAAAGTCCTAACCTATTTAACCTTTCTCTGTAACTCAACTCCTGAAGGCCCAGCAACATCCCAGTAAATCTCCTCTGTACTTTCAATCTTACTGATATCCTTCCTATAGTTAGGTGACCAGAACCCCAAATGATCTCCATCATGGATGATGTCACCGAGACGAGAGAGGATCTGGAGATATCAGCAAGGAAGGACAAGGGTGTGTTACGAATGTTTTAAAAATATAATTGTTGCTCCTGACAACTGAGGAGCATCTGGCTTGCAAAAATGCATTTTTACAGAGAAGATAAAAAACCTGATCTCATTTAAAACAATGATTTTTTTGCGAAGTAAAAAAATCCAATATTGTGGCAAGTGTGATGAAATATAGAAGAAGTTTTACCCAAAGGGCAGCAGAGACGATTAGCGATGAGTGATAACCTTAATACTAGACTGTAAAATAACAAGCCACAAGGCCCACAAAACAAGAGGGAACAGAAACTAAACACAGCAGGCTACAAGATACAAATTGTGGGGTTACATAGGCAGATTAATACTAGTACCGTATCTGGGTGGAGACAGGGAGGTGCCTGCATGTGCAGACCTGGCAGGAAGAGATAGGAAAACAAGTTGAGGAGGAAAGATTCCATACAAGCTTTCTGAAGGTGGTGTGGGTGAATGATACAAATTAACTTACCACTGCCTCAGTTTTTTTACATTTGTACTCCAATGCATGACGGGCTGGGGGTGGGGAATCATTGAAATAGGTTACATTTTAAAAATAGCTTCAAGTATGAAATGTAATGTATTTGAATTGCTTGCATACTATAGGGGCCATAGAGATCAGGAACCGGGTCTATGATTCCTTCTATATGATGTGAGGAGACCAGCGTATGGGCTCTGGGACAGGAGGGTACAGGGTGTTGTTGGAAAATATGTGTAATGAATGTTTCCCTCTGTGATCAGCTAGTTTGTGATCCAGGAAGGATGGGGCCCAGGAGATTGGACAGTGTGCAGCCTGCTAGGGCTGGGCTCCAGGGGATTGGACAGTGCTTGAATGGGCAAAGAGTGGATGACATGTGCGTAGGGGTTATCAGGACAATTTTTTCTCATAATAATTTCCTTATCAACGTATTAATGTCCCATCTCTTACAGAGCACCAGGAATTGGAACGCTGATGTCCGTCATGGGTGATGTCGCAGAGACAAGAGATGATCTGGAGATATCAACAAGGAAGGACAAGGGTGTGTTCCAAATGTTTTAAAAGTATAATTTTTGCTCCTGACACCTGAGGAGCATATGGTTTGCAAAAATGCATTTCTACAGAGAAGATAAATAACCTGTTCTGAGGGGAGGTGTAGAGCACAATTACAGCTACAGGGGGAACGGGAACTTTTGAATAGTTGTTATTAACTGGTCTGTCTAATGTGTGAGAAGTCAGGAGATTGGGGCTGAAGGGAAAAATGGATCATCTATAATGAAATGCCAGAGCAGAGCAAATGGGGCAAATGCTCCTATATCTTACGGTCTTATTAAAACAGTAGGCCACGCAGAATGAAATGGTTGTGAATGGCAGGTTAGACACGTTAGTTGGGGCATGAGAGCAATGAGATTAGCCGGAAGAAATAGCTAGTTAGTCTGACGTCAGAGCTTGGGACGATGTTGGAGTCAACTGCTAAGTATGAGGTCTCGGGGTACCGGAGGCACATGATAAAATAAGCCATAGTCAGCATGGTTTCCTTAAGGGAAAATCATGACTGTTGGAATCTCTGAAGTAATAAAAAGTAGGATCAGTTGATGTTGTGTTCTTGGATTTTCAGAAAGCCTTTGACGAGGTGCCACATATGAGGCAGCTTAACAAGCTATGATCCCATGGTATTGCAGTTGAATATATTCTGGCATGTACAAAGCAGTGGCTGATTGTCAGGTGGCAAAATGTGGGCTTTACTGGTCTGCTGCCGGTGACTAGTGGTGCTCCACAGGGGGTCTGTGTTGGGACTGTTTTTTTTTGCGTTACATGTCATTGGTTTTGATGACGGAACGGATAGCTCTGTTGCAGAGTTTGCCTATGGTATGAAGGTAGGTGCAGGGGTAGGTAGTTTTGAGATTGTAGAGAAGCTACAAAAGGACTTAGACAGATTTGCAGAATTGGCAAAGAAATCACGATGGAATAGTGTCAGGAAAAGATACAGGGAGAAGCCAGGAGTTTGGAACTGTGAGGAAAAAATGGATGAGCCATGATGATAAGGCAGAGAAGACTCGATGGGCCAAATGACATAGTTCTACTCCTGTATATTATGGTCTGTTCCAGGGAGAAATAAAAAGACCAGCAGTTGAAACCAAACCAAAAAATGGAAGCTGGTGAGAGAGTAAGTGTTGGTGAAACAACTCAGGTGGAATGTCCTGCTCCTCTGCTCAGTCTATGGACAGAATTAGATCTTTTAAACAGATACTTAGTTATTCTGATAGAGGTGATATTCTGAGGTGGTATTGGTAACTGAGCATTGTAAATACTAAATCGAATGTTTTTGGCGGGAGGAGAAGATGGCAAGTAGGGTGCCGTGCACAATCCTGATTTGATGGAGACATGTGAGAGCACAGAGGAACATCTGTGAAACTTCTGAAATGCCGACTTCGCTGCCATTGCTACTGTATGATCCAGAATCTCCAGAGGGGAAGGCCCCGAGTCCTCCACTCGGCAGAGATGGTGCTCAGTGTCAGAGGGCTGGTCGGAGGCTCGAAGCTTTTGGATGGACTCAGGGTCGGCTGCGGTCGGGTGCTTCCAATGCATCGGCAAGTTTGTGGCGCTTGGAGTTCATGGCAGGGAGAGTTTCTCCCTTCTACCGTCTGTGTGAGATGATGGGGCTATCGAGACTTGAGACCTTTTTTTTTACCGTGCCCATGGTCTGCTCTATCAAATTACAGTATTGCTTTGCATTGTTGTAACCATATGTTATAATTATGTGGTTTTGTCAGTTTTAGTCTTGGTTTGTCCTGTGTTTCTGTGATATCATACTGGAACATTGTACCATTTTTCTAATGCATTCATTTCTAAATGACAATAAACAAGGACTGAGTGTCCTCATAATCTAATCTAATCTAATCATTTATCAGATGTCGGTGCTGCTAGTAAGACAGTGGTTGACTGTCTAATTGTAACTTTGATGACATTTGATCGGATATTCAGATGTGATCCCGTCTGTATCCAGAGGATGGAACCCAGTATCCATAAGGATGGGCTCGTAAGAATCAGACAATGGCTGAGACGGGGAGGCTGGGCCCGAGATATCGGAGAGTTGGCATGTGAGAAAGAGGAATGTTGTGTCTGCTCTGAGTCTGGGGTGCAGTGGCGTCGATGGAGCGAGAAGTAGAATATCTGGTCTTTGCTGAATCTTTGGATTCAGAACTACACTGTGAGCTGAGATATTTGGTGAGCAGACTGCGGAGTGGCCAACGTTAACAAATGCCAACTGGGCCGGCTACGTGATGCTCATGTCGAGGGAACAGTCATGGTTCATCTTTTAAATTCACCCTTCATATTCACAGGTCCAATGATGACAAACTCTGAGCACATCTCACATTGGAACGATGAACAACTATTTCAGCTGTCAAAATTCTACCGGGAAAGATTGAAACAGGCGATTGAAGAACGGGTAGAAGAACTCACCAAAATGCTGAGACTGGAGGGACACATCAGTAAGGAAGAACACGAGGTGAGTGGGAAAAATATGGTGACTTCTGTTGGGTCTAACATCACAGAATTGAAGGTATCAATGGGAAAGCAACCAAATTGCCTCTTCTCACAGGCCTGCGGCTGTTTGGTGCAATATTAACACTGATCTCTGATCATTGTCTTCTTTGGCAGATCTGGCATCAGCACTGGAACCTGTGAGCTGGGGTGCTGGGAACTGTCTTATTCATTGTCTTGTTTCATTGATCATGTTATAGTTACTGTTTTATAGATTTGCTGAGTATGCCTGCAGAAAAAGGAATCTCAAGGTTGTATGTGCTGAGATGTGTGTACTCTGACAATAAACTTTCCCTTGAACTTTGGAGTTAGGGGAGCACGTTCTTTCCAAACTTAACATGCTTACCACAGTGGCAAGTGAGCAGTAGGAATATACCATCCCTGGTGAAGAGATGTGAGTTAAAATTAGAGCCAATCTTTCTACAGGGCTGCAGTTTAAATTCACTCAGTCAACTCAGCCACAAAAAAAGACAGACCTTGTAGATGGTGACTCAAGACAGGTTGAATCACGGCGATCTTTCCCTAGTTAGCTAAAATTAACCATCACCCCAGCCCTGGCCATCACCGTATTGGTTCCTCCCGTAGTGTGAGAGTCACAGCTTCTCCAGGTGCTTTATCAGTGACCTTTCTTCCAGCAAGAGTTCCAGGTGGGGTGTCTGGGTGGGGGTGGTGACGGCTGTCTATTGCACAAAGTTCGGTTTATGACTGGTCAGCACACATGGCAAGATATAAACAGCACGTGGCCTGGGCTGTGGGCAAACACATTGTTGCTGGTGACATTTTCAATAAACGTGGGTGTGTCCCTTGGAAAGCTCCAATCTCCACATAACAAATTTAAGGTCAACCGTACTGCCTTCAGCAATGTATTTAGTTTTGGCTTTAAAAATACTCAATTAGTATAGTCAGACAGTGAGAAAGAAGGGAGAAAGACAAAAGAGGAAATTATAGCCCAGTTAGACTAACTTGGGAAAGTGTTGAAGTCCATTATTAAGGACGAGGTTTCAGGGTACTTGGAGACAAATGATAAAATGTCAAAGTTAGCATGGTTTCTGTAAAGGAAAATCTTGCATTAAAAAATCTGTTAGAATTTTTCAAGGAAGTAACAAGCATGGTGGACAAAGAAGACCCAGTGGATGTCAGTTACTTAAATTTTCAGAAGGCATTCTATAAGGTATTACAAGAAAGTTACTGGCATGGATGGAGGAATGGCTGACAAGAGGGAGGCAGTGAGTGGGAATAAAAGCAACATTTTCTGGTTGGCTGCCAGTGACTAGTGGTGCTCCTCAGGGGTCAGTTTTGGGACCACTGCTTTTCACATTGTCAAAGTAATTCAATGTGGATAAGTGTGAGGTTATCCACTTTGGTGGCAAGAACAGGAAAACAGATTATTATCTGAATGGTGGCTGATTAGGAAAAGGGGAGGTGCAACGAGACCTGAGTGTCATTATACACCAGTCATTGAAAGTGGGCATGCAGGTACAGCAGGCAGTGAAAAAGGCGAATGATATGCTGGCATTCATAGCAAGAGGATTCGAGTACAGGAGCAGGGAGGTACTACTGCAGTTGTACAAGGCCTTGGTGAGACCACACCTGGAGTATTGTGTGCAGTTTTGGTCCCCTAATCTGAGGAAATACATTCTTGCCATCGAGGGAGTACAAAGAAGGTTCACCAGATTGATTCCTGGGATGGCAGGACTTTGATATGATGAAAGACTGGATAGACTAGGCTTATACTAGCTGGAATTTAGAAGATTGAGGGCGGATCTTATTGAAATGTATACAATTTTAAAGGGATTGGACAGGCTAGATGCAGGAAGATTGTTCCTGATGTTGGGGAAGTCCAGAACGAGGGGTCACAGATTAAGGATAAAGGGGAACCTTTTAGGACCGAGATGAGGAAAAACTTCTTCACATAAAGAGTGGTGAATCTGTGGAATTCTCTGCCACAGGAAACAGTTGAGGCCAGTTCATTGGCTATATTTAGGAGAGAGTTAGATATGGCCCTTGTGGCTAAAGGGATCAGGGGGTATGGAGAGAAGGCAGTTACAGGGTTCTGAATTGGATGATCAGCCATGATCATACTGAATGGTGGTGCAGGCTCGAAGGGCCGAATGACCTACTCCTGCACCTGTTTTCTATGTTTCTATGAATGAATGGCTTTGCGGTGAAGTTTGCGGATGATACAAAGATAGGTAGTGCTGAGGAAGCAATGCAATTGCAGCAGGACTCCGTCAAATTGGAAGAATGGGCAAACCAGTGACAAATGGAATATAGTGTTGGGAAATGTATGATCCTGCATTTTCATTTTGGTAAAAGGAACAATAGTGCAGACTGTTATTTAAATGGGGAGAAAATTCAAACATCAGAGGCACAAAGGGGCTTAGGAGTTCCCATGCAAGACTCCCAGAAGGTTAATTCATAGCTTGAGTCTGTGGTAAAGAAGGCAAACGCAATGTTGGCATTCATTTCAAGGGGAATAGAATATAAAAAGCAAGTGGATAATGCTGAGCCTTTATAAAACCCTGGTCAGGCTGCACTTGGAGTATTGTCAATGTTTTGGGCCCCTTATCTCAGAAAGAATGCATTCCCGCTAGAGAGAGTCCAAAGCAGGTCCACGAGGATGATTCTGGGGATAAAGGGGTCAACATATGAAGAGCATTTGGCAGCTTTGGGTCTGTACTCACTGGAATTTAGAAGAATATGTGCGGATCGCATTGAAACCTACCAGATGTTGAAAGGACTAGATAAGATGGATGTGGAGAGGGGCAACCTTTCAGAACAGAAGTAAGGAGGAATGTTTTCGGGCAAAGAGTGGTGAATCTCTGGAATGCGCTGCCACAGACAATGGCGGAGGAGAAGTCCATGGGAACATTTGAAGGGGAAGTTGATAGATTCCTGATAGATCAGGGTATCGAGGGACATGGTGAGAGGGCAGGTGTATGGGGTTGAGTAGGACCCGGGATCTGACATGATGCCGTGGCGGAGCGGACTCGATGGGGTGAATGGCCTAATTCTGCTCCCATGTCTTATGGTCTTATGGACAGGCTGCCCAACAACAAGTGCAAACACAAGGGATCCCACAGATGTTGGGAATCCAGAGCAACATCTACAGAATACTGAATGAGGAGAATACACAGTCGTGGCTTTGGGCCGAGACATCAACAGTAAAAGAATGTTATGCTGGGGTGAAGTTGTGCACTGTGGTGGATGATAGCTGAAAACAGGTTTTTGGGGAGGTGGGTGGGGAAGGTGATAGGTGGAAAAGGCAAAGGACAGAAGAAGATGGAAGCTGATAGGAGAGGAGAGGGGCCGTGTGAGAAAGTGAAGGAGGAGGAACAGCAGATGGAAGTGATGGACAGTGGAGGAGAAGAGAGCACATGATAGAAGATCCATAATTGGGAATAGTTAAAAAGAGAGAAGGGACGGAGAAGAAATGGCTGGAGGTTAGAGAAGTGAATTTTCTATCAGCGGGTTAGAGGCTACACAGTCAAAATAGGAGGCATTGCTCCCAAAACCTGAGCGTGGCTTCGTCATGGCAGTAGAGGAGGCCTTGGTCCGAGTTTCTTATGCTGGCTTCTCATCCCTTCCTTTCCAGTCCTGATGAAGGGTCTCAGCCCTGAACGTTGTTTGTTAATTTCCCTCCATAGATCCTGCAGGACCTGCTGAGTTCATCCAGAATTTTGCCATGTTGCTCATGAAGCAGTGCATGTTGACTCTTACCTGATCACGAACTGTCTTTCCCAGTGAAGATTAATCCTGCCTCTCTCATCAGTCTCTCATAATCACCCAGCCAGTGAGGTTAGTCAAGAGGCATATAACCACCCATTTTATCTCTGCTGTCCTTGAATAAAAGTAAAAAAAAATAAAGGGGTTTCTGTTTTTCAGTAACAGAATGACTGGCTAATGAAGGTTTCACATATATATATATATCTGTTAAACGGTTCAGTTGAAATAGGTAGTGCAAAAATAAAACAAAAAAATGCAGTGAGGTAGTTTAGAAATCGGATGGCAGAGGAAAAGAAGCTGTTTCTGAATCGCTGAATCTGTGCCTTCTGACTTCTGCACCTCCTTCCTGACGGTAGAAATGAGAACAGGTCATGCCCTGGGTGATGGGGTTCACTAATGATGGATGCTGACTTCCTAGGGCACCGCTTCTTAAAGATGTCTGGGATACTACAGAGGCTAGTGCCCATGATGGAGATGATTAATTTTTAGAAGTTTCTGCAACTTACTTCGATCTTGTGCAGTAGCCCGCTCATCTCCCCCAGCCCTACATCCCCCGCCCCATTCTAGATGGCGTTGCAGTCAATCAGAATGCTACATGGCACTTGGTGAAAGTTTTCGAGTTCCTTAGAAGATAATGAAGATAATGCCTGATTGATGTCTTTCCTCGTGTCAAATAGCAGCCCAGTTTATGTCACATCAGGCACTGAGGTACATCTAATCTGTCCAATATCGCCTTGTTTGAAGAACGTTCTGAGGCATCCTCCCTTGGTTTTCCAGTGACGGCCTCCCAGATCAATAATGCAGTCTTGCATTCCCCACAATTATCAAGCTTGAAACTTCCTTACTGGTAAATCTGTAGAAAGTTGGATATTGAACAACATGGGAACTGATCACATTAAACCTGTATTGATCATTCCCCACTCTGCTACAACTAGTGAATCCAGAGTTTTATTAGTTTTCATTTCCTGTTTTTCTGCTGACGACTCGATCCAAGGATTGCAGAACGAGTGACGAGCCCGTCCAGTGACTGTACCTTGGCTGCTGAGACGTCCCATGACTGGGCAGTGGCCTTCCGCATGTGCTATGTCAGTACACTCCTCAATATATTTATTTTTGTTATTTATAGAAAGTCACTGAACTTGTGGGGAAGCGAAACCGGCCAGAGGGTTCGAAGGTATTCTTCACCCTGGTGATGGGGAAAGGGTCCCGAGCCCGGAGGGTGATGTGGGAAGCATTTGTTAAAATGCGAAACGAGTTACTGAAGTTGGACAGAATATTGAAGGAAATCCAAGAGCTCGGTACAGTAAAACAACACATTGAACACAAAGTGACAATAAAAACCATTGTAACTGGATCAATGATTCAATTTTAATTTATTGATTTAAACAGGGGCTGATATACCAGAATACATGAACATCAGCGAAGGGTTAACCGAATTACCACCTCAGTTGAAAGGTAAGAGGTTTCACTTTCTGACACCGCTGACTTGCCAGAATCAGTGTGAGGCAGAGCTGCTGCTTCCCAGGTTTGCACAGTCTGGGAGACAGGAAGAAAATGTTTGATTTGAAGGGAATGATCACGGAATTCACACCCAATCGCTCACCTGTTGCAGTTTAAACTTTTTAAATCATCGAATCTATGACAAATTTTTAAAATGTGACAATGAATTATATTAAATGATCCATCTATTTAGCGCCGTTGGGCCCTGAACGCCTAGCGCATTCTGTGACACCCATAGACTAGTGTTCAGATTCTGATGAACCACTGAGCCTCATTAACCCTTACAGTGGTTCTGATATTAGATTAGATTATGAAGACATGCAGTCCTCTTTTATTGTCATTTAGTAATGCATGCATTAAGAAATGATACAATATTTCCTCCGGTGTGATATCACTAAACACAGGACAGACCAAGACTGAAAAAACTAACAAAACCACATAATTATAACATATAGTTACAACAGTGCAACAATACCATAACTTGATGAAGAAGTCCATGAGCACAGTAAAAAGTTCAAAGTCTGTCAAATGTCCCACATCTCACGCAGACGGGAGAAGGAAGAAGAACTCTCCCTGCCACGTCCGACCACAGTCCGAATCTGAGTCATCCGAAAACTTCGAGACTCCGATCAGCTCTCTGACACCGAATACTGAGTGACATCTCTGTCCGAACGATTCGACCTCAATCTCGGTCGCCAACAGCAAGCAAAGCCGGGGATTTTGAGGCCTTCCCTCCGGAAGATTCCTTACCACGCAGTAACAACAGCAGTGAACGGGCATTTCAGAAATTTCTCCAGATGTTCCTCTATGCTTTCACATCTGTCTCCATCAAATCAGAATTGTCCACGGCCCCTATTTAATGGATAAGATATCAATTTTCACCGGAGGGCCGCACACGTGTAGTGCGCTGCTCTCTCTCCTCCCGCTGATATACTGCGAAACCCCCACACACACTACACACGTGACACCATCTTGATTGAGCTCAAGAGCCATGAGATGCAGTAATATTGGAGCTCTTTAAAACTCTGATTGGACCACACATGGAAGGTTGTGTTCAGTTCTGGTTGCCTCCTTATAGGGTAGATGTGGAAACTTTAAAGAAAGTTCAAAGGAGATTTGCCAGGACACTGCCCATATTAGATTACACAACCTAGAGCAATCTAGGACTTCCCTCTTTTGAATGAAGGGGGATGAGAGGCAACTTCATACAGGTGTATAAGGTGATAAAAGGCACAGGTAGAACCTACAGCCATCACCTATTCTCCCCGGGTGGCAATGGCTAATACCAGAGAACATGCGTTTATTGTGATTGGAAGAATGTGTAGGGAGGAATCTGTTTTGTGGAAGCAGATTCCCGGATTCGGCAAGAATGTATGTGCAGCATTCTTCATCAATGATAGGACATGGGCTGGGCTTCTCTGTGAGCAGGTAATCTAAGGTCATCCACCTGCAAGGCAACGGTTCGTATAGACATAATTACGATCGATACTCGGTTCAGGGCTCGATCTGTGTGCTTGAGCACGGTGGTAGTCTTGTTAGCCAGAGTCTCCATTAGAAAGGTCATATGTATGGGTTCCCAGGACAGGCTGGCTCTATCACACTGGGAAAAGGGTCTTGCGATGCAGAGTAGAGGGTTTCCACCGCCGCTTGCCTCCTGGCCAACAGGAGTGTACTCTATGGAGAGTTCAGACAAACATGGCTTGTTTTCTCTGGATTGCTGTGGTCAGAGGGCGGAACAGACAGAGCTTTGTAAGATGCTGATAGATAGAGTTGACAACCAGTATCTTGTTTGAAATGCCTAATGCCAGAGGGCTTCCGTTTGAGGTGAGAGAGGGAAGCTCTGAAGGAGATGTGTCGGGACAAAGAGTGATGGGTACCTGGAGTGTGTAGCCAAGGGTGCTGGACAGAGACACGTAAGGGACTGTTAGATATGTAAACATGAAAGGAGGGGAGGTGCAGGCAGAAGGGACTGAGGTTAATTTAGCATTGTGGTTGCCCATTCTTTCCAACCTCATTTTCATCTGCAATTGAAGATATTCAGATTTTCTAAGGGCTTCATAAGGACAGTGACCTGAAAGGTTAATACTGCTTTTTTTCTACACATGCGGTGACTGTTCTAACTTGACAAAACATCGCCTGTCAATATGAAGATATTACAGATTTTGACAATGCTCATATGGCCAGGCAGCGTCTACAGTGGGAAATGAACAGTCGAGGTGTCAGGCTGAGACCCTTAATCATGTGGATTTTCAAACTTTATCCTCAAGATAAAGTACCTGGAAATTAAAGGGTCTTGAGTTGGTCAACGCAGGCAGTTGCAGTGGAGTATTCGAGATATGTTTACCTTCACAGCTGACAGCTCTGTGAAGACTTGATTTTAATTTTTTTTTTTGCATATTGGTTACAGACCAAACAGCTGTGTCTTGGTGGATTTTCACTTTCGGTGGTAACAACCACAGCACTTTAGAGTTAACTGTTGAAATTCTAGTGATTTGAATTTTGCATGTATCGCTATTAAGTTGAGAATCTAACTGTGTCAATTTTCTATCTGTTCCCATGGAAGATGTTCATGAGAAACACAAGAAGACACTGTGGGAAGAAACTGAAAAGCTCAGAGTGAACACGATCCTGTTGAGTGAGAAGGTGAAGGTTTTCAAGCTGGTTGATCGATACGCTGAGCTGACGGTCATTTCTTCTGTTCGAGAACGGAGGTTTGTGGAACACGAGCTGCTGGCAAGAGGCCGAGACCATGAGGAGTGGAGAATGAAGCATCTTCGGGGAGAGTTGGAAAAAATCCGTGCCGATCAGTTGCTTCAAAGTAGTTTTTCCCATAACATAACTTACTGGCAGCAAATAAAGAGATTCTTAGGATTTGACTCTGTGAATCCAACATCAGTGAACAGTGTGAAACCTGGGAATTCAGCAGCAGTGGCCGGAGTCCCGGGCATCGGGAAAACAACAATGATGCAGAAGATTGTTTATGACTGGGCCACGGGGAAAATATACCAACACTACCATTTTGTGTTCAGTTTCAAATTCAGGGATCTAAACACCATTAACCGTGAAATAAGCCTGACGGAATTGATTCTGCAACAGTATCCTTACTTTGAGAATAGTCTGGAAGAAGTCTGGAAGAACCCGGAGGGATTGCTGTTTATATTTGATGGTTTGGATGAACTGAAGGATGGGATTGATTTTACTGAGAGTCAGAGAGACACAGAACCTCAGCAATGCTGTGCAGACCCAGAATTCCGGTGCCTCGTGTCAGACATTGTGTACAATTTAATCCAGCACAAACTCCTCCCAGGGTGTTCAGTGCTGGTGACCACCCGCCCCACTGCGTTACATTCATTGGAAAAGGCCGAGATCAGTGTCTGGGCTGAAATCCTGGGATTTGTTGGTGAGGAACGGAAGGAATATTTCAATAGGCATTTTGAAGATCAGACGGTGGCAGCAGCTGTTTTCAAACATGTGAAGGAGAATGAGATCTTGTACACCATGAGCTACAACCCCTCCTACTGCTGGATCCTCACTCTGGCACTGGGACCCTTCTTCTCAAAAGGAGACAAGGACCCACAGCAAGTTCCCAAGACCATCACCCAACTATATTCCTACTATATTTACTACATCCTGAAAAACCACGGCCGTGAGATCGAGAACCCCCGTGATGTGTTACTCAGGGTTGGTCAGATGGCCTTCACAGGAGTGTCTGAGAGGAAGATTGTGTTTACAGATGGAGATTTGATCAATTACAATCTGAAGCCTTCCCAGTTCCTGTCTGGTTTCCTGATGGAGCTTTTGCAGAGAGAGGATTCTGCCCGGTGTGTGGTGTACACATTCCCACACCTCACCATCCAAGAGTTTGTAGCTGCAGTTGCACAATTCCTGACCTCAGACCTCAAGGATACTGTGAAGATCCTCGCTGAAGCCTGCTGCATGACAGATGGGCGGTTTGAGGTATTTCTCCGTTTTGTTGCTGGTCTCTCCTCGGGGTCAGCCTGGCGCTGGAAGGAGTTTCTGGGTCCATTTCCTGTCGATACAGCCTGCCAGGTGATTGACTTTCTGAAGGGGGAGTTCAAACGTCGGAGTGGAAACACAGAGAACGAAGCCGATAAAAGGAGCCTCCTGAACACATTGCACTACCTGTTTGAGTCTCAGAATCGTGTGCTAGCTCAGGAAGCACTAGGGTCTGTGGAAAAACTTTCACTTAGTGGACTGCGACTGACCCCGATTGACTGCGCGGTCCTGTCTCATGTCATCGGACTCTGTGATACAATAAAGCACCTCGACCTGGATCACTGCTACATTCAGTGTGAAGGACTCCAACGGCTGGCACCCAGTCTCCACAGATGCCAAGAGTTGGGGTAATTCTAAATATTAAGATTTTCTAACAATGAAAATTAAAGATTTAATGTTAAACATATTTAGCCAAATAGCCAAATATTTAGCCCTGTGTCGTTGTTTCATCAGTTTACCGATGACTAAATTTCGAAGATTTTCATTGACTGATGATTAGCAAAGATTAACAGCATCTTTTTCCTTCTCTGGGAGAACGACAGTGACTATCACCATGTATTGCCCAGGGAGCAGCCACATCACCATTAAAATTAACAATGGTCAGGGCACAGCTCTGTTGTCAGTGGGTGATCTGAGCTTCCTGTAGGTGGTCAGATGTTAGCGTAACTCAATAATGACACAATCCTTTGGACTTTTCCATCGCCTACATCCCTTCACTCATTTGCAACCCTTCTGCCTTTCTGGGCCAGGCAGCCAATGATTCAGTCATAACAGCTCTATTGTTCTTTGACCTCTCATTGGTACATAGAAATTATAGTATCAATTATCCTGAGACTAGAGTCATAATTGGACCAATTCTGTGGCCAGCCTCACATCACACATTATCTGTTTTATTGGTAGCGGGTATGATCTGTCCCTGTCTTCGTCTCTGCTTGGGACGGAATCTCCAAATATTCCTTAAGAATGGTTGGGTTTGAAATGAAAACTGCCCGCTATAAACGAAGGGCGATGGTACTTTGAAAATATGCATCTCTGGAAATTCTGCCTGTCCGGAAACGTTCCTGGAAGAATTTCCCGGCTGCTAATCTAAGATAAGATGTGAATTCTGCACACGACAGATCAAGTTCCTGTTTAATTTTATGGAATGTGGCCCTTCCTTTGTTAAATCTGGGATTTAATTTGCATTATAAATTATGCATGTTTGACAAATATGAGCTAAATTATAACAAGAAAATAATTCAGGAAGCAAAATCAGACAGAGAAATTTAGAAAGAACAACTGAAGGTAGACTTTGAAAACAAATGGCATTGAACAAATTGGGATTTATTCTTCATCTGAGAATAATGTAGCTGAAACCTTCAATACTTTGAAATATTTATTTGAAGTATCGGAATGACAAAATGTGTTAAGTGATAAGTGATTGAACTTGAGTCTCACAGGTCTCTCTTTTTATTCAGATTGGCAAACAATGATTTGGGTGAGGGTGATTCAGCAGTCAACCTAATCTCTGCAGCTCTGAGGGATCGGGACTGTAAAATAGAAAAACTGCGGTAAGCACCATTCTATGAGATGTCTGATATATAAAAACACAGAATATGTACAGACACAATTATGAACAATTCACATAACTACTGGTGCAATCTGATTATCTGTATTGAGGTGTTTCTTCTGAGTTCCGAGTCTTCCTTTTTTCCTTTTGATTATGGGACACCAGATTGGGCAATAACCGTATCACAGCCTCTCAGACTGCAATCCTCGCCTCTGCTCTTGTTAAAAACCGCTCACTGACGGAGCTCGATATGAAGGATAATAGACTGGGAGATACAGGTGTAAAAGAGCTGTTAGGAGTTCTGAATAACTCGGAATGTAAAATACAGAAATTGGGGTAAGTACTGGAGAGTGACAGATACTGTTTGTAATCTCTGTTGTATGGCATTAGTGGTATTATCAGGAACAGGGACAGATTCAATAGTGTGCTGATCTTCTCCCTGACGCTCTCCCTGTCTCATTCTCACTCACTTTTCCCCTCACACTAATTCTTCTGGCCATAAGGCTGAAGAACAACAGTTTCACAGCTCTTTGCGCCAGGAATCTTGCCTGCATTCTCAGAACAAACCACTCACTGATCAAACTGGAACTGGATAACAATAAACTGGAGGATTCAGGAATGAAACTGCTGTCTGAGGCTCTGAGGAACCCGCACTGTAAAATACAGGAATTGCGGTAAGTACTAGACTGAGAAATTGTGTTCACAACTTTAAGCCTAATGTTGTAGAATTTTGGTTACGATTTGACCTCAGCTGGAATAATAATGACAAATTTGCACCGGGTTACGTTTGCTTCTTTTGAACTGCAGGTTATGTAGAATCGGTCTCACAGCTTCTGGTGCAGAGTATCTCGCCTCTGCTCTCGCTACTAGCCCGTCACTGGTGGATCTTGCCCTGGACTATAATAATCTGGGTGATTCAGGAGTGAAGCTGATATTTGGACCTTTGAATAGCCCAGATTGTAAAATACAGAAACTACGGTAAGAGTCAGACTATGGAGAGGTCATATTTTACAATTGCTATGTGTCTGTAATTTAATTACATTCGAGAGAGTGGATCAATATTAATATCAATAATATGAAGTCTGTACTAAGAGGAGTATTATCAACATAGAGTGAATTGGAAGTGAAAACAAATCCTCATTTTTCCAGACTGAAATGTATTCATTTCCATCTTCATCTCTGTCCCTCAGATTATGGGATGTCGCTCTCACAGATTCGTTCAGTGAGGATCTTGCTATGGCTCTCAAAACAAACTGCTCCCTGAAGCTTCTGTCACTGGGTGATAACAAAATCGGAGACTCAGGGGTGAAACGTTTGTCTGGGATGCTGGTGGAGCTCCAATGTAAACTACTGGAACTAGAGTAAGGATCAGTGTGACAAGTTATGTTCTGAACTGACTGTGAACATCTTTCTCAATGCGGTAAAAATGGCCCCAGGACGGCTGGTCTTCATTATTTGGGACATTCATTATAATGACCCAAGTAATGAAAACATTTCTAACTTCATCAAATATTGTTCAGATCCCAGCTGCAGTCTGGCCATCCTGTGAAAGGAAGAACGTGATGGCGCTAGAGATAGCGCAGTAAAAGTTGATAGGATGTTGGTCCTCATTCAATGACTCCATCGAAAACGGCAACTATGCCTCCATAGATTCCGCATTGCCACCTCAGTCCTCCAGTGATTCACAGTTTTCTACATATTACAGAATCTACTGTCAAGTTGCCCTTGCTGGGGTGTTGCCTGGAATGGGACATTACTGTTATGAGAGCCTGGGGGAGGATCAGTCAGTTTTCCCTGGGACGGAGGTGGATCAGAGTGGTTAATGAAGTGTTCAAAAGTAAGACCTAGATGAAGATTGCAGAATAATTCTACCTACATGAGACATTGGAGTTTTATGGAAATAGCTGGAGATGTGAGGTTGGTGGTGTGTGCCAACATTTTGAAACAGAATGGTGCTTACCAGTAATACACTGCAGGAGAGAGTTTTAGAAGCAGAGTCTTGACAAAGTGAGAAAACACGGAGTCATGGACAGAGTGGCCTGTTGCAATGTTTATGGTGCCATGACCCAATACTCACTAACTCTATCATCCATGTTAGTTTCAGTGCGAGTATGTATATATACACATACATACATACATATACATACATACATACACACACACACACACATATATATATGTGTGTGTATATAAACGCAAATGCAATTAATCTGACTCTTGTTCTTTATCTCTCGGATCCCCAGTCTGTACAATAATGGGCTGACCGATTCCAGCACGCAGTCCCTCTGCCTCGTTCTCAACAGACTGAGTTCACTGAAAATTTTGGACCTGGGAGGAAACTCCTTCACAGACGAATCCACTCACTCGTTCCGCCGGCTGATACTGCGATGCAAGAGTTTGAAACAAATCACGTGAGTATCTATATTAATGTATAGTGTCATAAAATTTCACTGGGCTTTCCTGGCGCTATTTGATGTTGAAATAGCAAGATCATCCCCCTGTTATTGACACTGTATAACACCTTTTGTATTTTTACATCTGTTTCAGGCTTACGGGGAATCGATTCACTGCAGATGGGCAGAATCATCTGTTGTCATTACGGGGAACCAGACGCGGTCTTAATGTGAAAGTGTGAGTCATTCAGATGCAGAATATTATCTCCTCCTGGATGGGAATAGTATTCGTGGATTTCACAGTCACACCTCGGATTTAAACCCTGAACACCTAAAGCTCCAGATGAGCGTGAGCCTCACCCATCATCGGGCCCAGGTGCTGTTTCACGTATCATAGCTGACTGGTCGCTTGCCAGATCTGTCAGTGTCTGATAACTGAACTTTGTGGAAATGCCCAGACAGAAATGGTCAAATGTCTCCTCCAACTGCACTGCCAAGTGATAGCGGAAATCCAAATCATTCATACTCGGTTTGACTTCGTCCGGGCGAGCAGCTGTGCATTCAGACTGCAAATGTTATTCGTCAAGTATTACCCTGTTTCGTTGTGTTTTGCATTTATTGGGAAGAAAGCACAACATTGCCTCTAATTCTGTGCTGTAGTGTTCTATGGTTCCTCAGGAGTATGCGGAGGTTCAGCATATCATCGAACACTTTGGCAAACGTCAATAGAGGCATGGTGAAAAGTGTGCTGACTGGCTGAATTCCAGCCTGATACGGGAACTGAAATGCCTTTCATTTTCAGTGGGAAATCCCGACTGGATTTAGCCTAGTACGTCATGGGTGAAACCCTCCCAACCATTGAGCAGATCTACATGAAATGTTGCCATAGAAAAGCAGCATCCATCATCAAAGAAACTCACCATCCAAGCCATGCTTTTCCCTTCCTGCTGCCATCAGGTATAAAGTACAAGAACCTTTGGACTCACACCACCAGCTTCAAGAACAGTTACTACTCCTCAGTCATCAGGCTCTTGAGCAAAAGGGGTAGCGACACTCATTTACGGTCTGTTACATTGTTTCCTCAAGCTCGTTATTTATTGCTGTTTATTTATATTTACAGTTGCATAGTTTGTTTACATTAACTGTTCCTGATGATTATAGTTTATGGTTACTGTTCTATGGATTTGCTAATTATGCCCACAGTTAAAAAAATATCAGGGTTGTATGTGGTGACATGTTTGTATTATGATAATAAATTTTACTTTGAATTTTGAACTATCGAACTTTGGTTTTTTTAGTTTGGACTGAAAGTTATCAGTATGGCAGAGGCTGTGAAAGTGATCAAGATCCCAGCTGCAGGGAAGCACAGTTATTCAGGCCACTCGCTTGGTGCCAGGATCACAAATGCGTTATGAATTTCAGGCACTTCTCTATATGCCTAGCACTTTCTCACTGTGACCACACAGATTCCCTTCAGTGCTCCTTTCCCCTCGTATACCAAACAGCACAAGGGTGAGTTGTATTAATTACCAGCTGTCAATTGTCTACAGTGTGTCGCTGTTGAATGCGTTGAATGTTGATGTGGACACTGGGGTGGTTTCTGAGCTGACGGCCGGTCTGCCCCCATTAGAACATGATCACTTTGCTTCAACTTCGAAGAGGTGATCGTGAATTAACATTGGAAATCATGTCACTCACATACTGTTCCTACCAGTGATATTACAGTGGGACTGGGGATAATGCTGCTCATCATTGTCTAGACTGCTGCCTATTCACTGGCTGTACTCTAAGAATCTGTACATTCATTCCAGGAATGTTGCCTCGCAGTTTCCAGGATGACGGAGACTTCTCTGTTAGAGTTCACAGTATTCCTAAGTGGAAGTGTGAGTAGCCAATGATTGTGATCCACGTCGGAACCAAAGCCATAGGCAGGAAAGGTGGTGAGGACCTGGCACCCAAGAGGGAGACAGTAAGCTCCGTCGATGACTAATATCTTGTGGCAGTGACAGCAAAAAGAATGAAGTGCTTTGGGTGGCTGGTTATGCACTGCATTAAATCCCACCCTCCTGCGACAGTGAGTGCTTTCTAGTTTGCTTTTTGCTCAGATCAGTCAACTAATGACACCATGGTCTCTGCCCTTCCCTTCGTCCTGCCCCGCCTGGAAAATGGTATCTCATATGACAGGGTGTTATTTACTGACTTTACCTCAGCATTATCTCATGATAATCTCTGAGGCTGGTGTCCTCCTTGGTTACTAACCCTTCTCCCTCTAATTGAATTTTGGACTTCTATATACAAAGGCTACAGTCATTACTTGTGGCAGAAAACATCCCTAACTCCATCAGGCTGAGCACCGGCCTTCCTAGGGTTGACTCTACCAAACCAAATCATCAGGCTCACCAATGATGCAACAGTGGTTGGACTCATCAGCAATGATAATGCAATGACGTACAGAGAGGAGAGAGAGCGGATAGGAGAATAGTGCGACCACAACACCTTGAGTCACAACGTGGACCAGACTAAAAATACTATGAACTTCAGCAAGGTACAAACTGACCATTCCTTGCAGCACATGAGCAGCTCATCAGCGGAAACAGGAGCACCACGTTTCTGAGCGTTAACATAACACAATTTCTCCTGGTCTCTCAATCCCATTTTTTTTTTAATCAAGAAATCATAACTTTTCCAATTCCTGAGTACAGAATGCCAGGTAAGGTTCTCTTCCCCTGCCCCTCGCCACCCTACCCCACCATTCTAAATAATTTTACATGAGTACCATTGAGAGTGGCTGGTATGGAAATTGCAAGGTGTCTGACTACAATCTAAGGATTGAGGTGATCAGCTAGATCTTCCTTCCACTTGTCCGAGGTATTTATTAGGTATGCAGAGAATACAGGCCCTTTGCATTATCAATGTTCCTTCCTGTCTGTCCAACAATCTGTATGAACCCGCAACATCAGAGAGCATTAGGAAAAACTGTAAGGATGGGAAACAGCTTCTTCCCTAGGCCATGAGAATATTGTACCCCCATACCACCAGTTGCATTATACTGTTTACCCTTTAACTTGTGCCATAAGTTAGAAAGATTATACCATAAGACCTTAAAATTTCAGATCAGAATAGGCCATTTTGCCCACTGATTCTGCATTGCCATTCATCATGCTTGATCCAACTTTCCTTCTCCCCATATCCCTTCATGCTCTGACCAATCAAGAATCTATCAAACTCTGCCTCCAAAGCTGCTAGTGGCAAGAATTGCACAGAATTATTCCTAGGGAGAGGTGCAGTCGACGTTTCAGGCCGAGACCCTTCGTCAGGACTAACTGAAGGAAGAGTGAGTCCTTACTCACTCTTCCTTCAGTTAGTCCTGACGAAGGGTCTCGGCCTGAAACGTCGACTGCACCTCTTCCTAGAGATGCTGCTTGGCCTGCTGCGTTCACCAGCAACTTTGACGTGTGTTGCTTGAATTTCCAGCATCTGCAGAATTCCTGTTGTTTCAGAATTATTCCTCTCTGGATAAAGAAATTCCTCCTCATTTCTGTACAAAAATGGCGCTCCTCTATTCTGAAGCTGTTAACTCTGGTCCGAGACTCGCCTCAATAGTGAACATCTTCTCCATGTCCACTCTATCAAGAGCTTTCACAATTTGATAGGTATAAATGAGGTCACCCCTATTCTAATGAATACAGCCCCAGAGTCACCAAGCGCTCTTCATGTAACAAGCCATTCAATCATATTTTCGTGAACCTACTATGAACCTTTTCTAATTTCATTACATTCTCTCAAGGTTAAAGGCGCAACCTACTCACAATACTCTAAGTGAGTCCTCTTCAGTGCTTTATAAAGTCTCAGCATTACATCATTGCTTATATATCCCAGTTGTCTTCAAATAAATGGAGGCAGACGTGAAAGCACAGGAGAACATCTGGAGAAATTTCTGAAACGCCTGTTCGCTGCCGCTGTTACTGCGTGATCGAGAATCTTCCGGAGGGTAGGCCCCAAAATCCCCGGCTTTGCCTGCTGCTGGCGACCGAGGCTGAGGTCAAATCGTTTGAATAGAGATGGTGCTCGGTACTTGGTGTCGGAGGGCTGATCGGAGCTCGAAGTTTTCGGACGACTCAGAGTCGGACTGTGGTCGGGCATGGCAGGGAGATTTTTCTTCCTTCTCCTGTCTGCGTGAGATGTGGGACATTCGAGAGACTTTGAACATTTTTTACTGTGCCATGACCTGTTCTTCATCAAGTTATAGTATTGTTGCACTGTTGTAACTAGATGTTAAAATTATGCGTTTTTTGTTAGTTTTTTCAGTCTTGGTTTGTCCTGTGTTTTTGTGATATCACACCGGAGGAATATTGTATCATTTCTTAATGCATGCATTACTAAATGACAATAGAAGAGGACTGCGTGTCCTCATAATCTAATCTAATAAATGCCAACATTGCATTTGCCTTCCCCACCATAGATTAAAATGGCAAATTAACCTTTAGAGAACCCTGCACAAGGACTTCCATCCAGTTTTACCACAGTTTTTGTTGTATTTTCTCTCCATTTCAAAAACAGTCGACTCTTTCATTTCCTCTACCGAAGTGCATGACCATACACTTCCTGGCACTGTATTCCCTCTGCCATTTAGTTTTCCCATTCTCCTAATCTGTACGACCTTCTGTAGCCTCTCTACTTCCTCAAAACTACCTGCACCTCCACCGAGATTCATCCTATCTGCAAACTTTGCAACAAAGCCATCAATGCCATCAATTCCATCATCAAAATCGTTGACATATAGCATAAAGAGAATCGGTCCTAACACAGATCCTGCGGAACACCACTTGTCACCGGCAGCCAAACAGAAAATATTTCTGTATTGGTACGTTTGACTCCTGTCAATCAGTCATTGCTTTATCACTACTGGAATCTCTCCTGTAGTACCATGGGCTCGTAACTTGTTAAGCAGTCTTTTTTACGGCACATTGCCAAAGTACTTCTGAAAAACCAAAACATGTATATCAACCAATTCTCCTTTATCTATCCTATTTTTCATTTCTTCAAATACTTCCAACAGATTTTTCAGGCAAGATTTTCCTTTGAGGAAACCATGCTGACGATGCCTTTTGATGTCTTCAAGTGCCATGAGACTTCATACTTAATAACCAACTCCAACATTTTCCGATCACTGAGGCCAGATTAACTGGCACATAGTTACCTTTCTCCTGCCTCTCTCCCTTCATGAACAGTGATGCAGCATTTGCAATTTTCCAGTCTTTCGGAATCTAGTGATATTTAAAACACCATTACCAATGCCTCCGTGATTTCTTCAGCCACTTCCTTCAGAACCCTGAAGTGCTCACCATCTGGTACAGGTCAGTTATCTACCTTCAAACCTTTCAGTTTCCCCAGAACATTCTCTCTAGTTATGAAAATTTTACACACTTCATGATCCCTGACACCTTTAACTGCCACCATGCAAAACATTATTTAGTTCGTCCCCCATTACTAATTCTCCAGCTTCGTTTTCCAGTAGTCTGATAGCCATTCTCGCCTCTCTATCACATTTTATGAAGAGACTGAAGAGGCATCTGAAGAGACGTTTGGTATCTTCATTAATCGCATTCGCTTGCTTAGATTGGTATTAGATCTTCATTTTCTCAATGACTTTTTAGTTGAATTCTGTTGGTTTTTAAAAGCTTACCAATCCTCTAACCTTCCATTGATATTTACTCTATTATATGCCCTCTCTCCGGCTTTTATGTTCGCTTTGACTTCTTTTGTTCGCCACGATTGTGTCATTTTTCCTTTAGAAAATTCCTTCCACTTTGTGATGTATATGTCCTGTGCCTTCCAAATTGCTTCGAGAAATTAGAGCCATTGATGTCCTTCTGTCATCCCTGCCAGTGTTCTTTTTTCAATTAGCTCTGACTAACTTCACTCTCATGGCTCTGTAGTTCCCTTTACTCCACTGTAATGCTGATATATCTGAATCTAGCTTCTCCTCAAATTTCAGTGCCAATTCCATGATACTTACCTCTAAAGGATTATTTTACCTTAAGCTTTCTAATCAATTGTGGTTCATTGCACAACACTCAATCCGGAATAGACGAACCCCTAGTGGACTCACCAGGAGCAGCTCTGAAAAACCAGGTCATAGGCACTTTAACCAGAGAATAGAGAACATTACAGCACAGTACCATTCTGTTGCAACATTGTGTTATGGTCACATAGAGTCTGACTCCATATACAGATATCCTCTGGTAGCCACTGGTGCTCTGAAAAAAAGGTGTTGTCTGTCAACTCTATCTATGCCTCTCAATCTACACACCTCTATCAATTCACCTCAACCTCAGTCACTCAACCTTTCCTTATGAAATCTCTAATCCAGGCAGCACCCTTTGGATTCTTCCCTGCGTGCCTTGGTGCTTTCCTTAATCATACTCGCCTTGGGCTTCAAGTTCTTTTCTACCTCTAAGTCCATTCTTAACCTTAGTTCTAGCTACATTATAATTCTCAAGACAATTGACTGAATGTTGCTTCCTAAACCTAAAGAACGTTTTTTCTCCTCGATGACACATTCCCATCTCTTGTGAACTATAGTTCACTTATCCGGATATTCTTTCCCTGTCTGAGGAATATATCTATCCAGAGCCCCCTGCAATTGACCCTGAAACAACCTGCCCATTTCCGACTTTCATTTCCTTGAGAAATTCTTTTCCCAATCAAGTTCTTGACCAATGACATCATAATTATCCATCCACTAATTAAATACTCTACCATATCATCTGCCCTGTTCTTGCCCATGACCATGATAAAAGCTGGGGTATTATGGTCATTGTCTCCAAAATAGTCACCCACGAAGACATTTGTCACCTGACCAGCTTCATTGTCTAGTTCTTGATATGGTAATGGCATTTAGTTGGCCCACCCACATACTCAACCAGGAATCCTTCCTGAACACACATAACACATTCCACCCCATTTAAACATTCTGGAATATGGAGCTGGAAAACGATACAAGTTGAAGTCACCAATTATAACAACCTGTTATATTTTGCACCTTTCCAAAAGCTGCGAACATTTCTGCTCCTCATTATCCTGATAGACATCTGGAGGGGGAGTGGTCTGTTAATTACTCCCAGAGTGATCGCTTCCTTCCCGTTTCTGACTTTCTCTCTCCCACATCAAACCTGTAGATGGTCCCTCCATGATGTCCCCTGTTTCTGTAGTGTGATACCATCTCTGATTTGCAATTACACTTGTCCCCCTTTCACCTCCCTCCATAAGCATTTTGAAACATCTAAACCTTGGAACATCAAACAGCCACTCCTGTCCATGTAAAAGTCAAGACCGTGTAACGGTGATAACATGTACCATCCATGTACTGAACAATGTTCTGAGTTCCTCTTAGTCTGAATACTTATTGTATTGAAGTAAACACATTTCAACCCATCCACATGATGCTCTGTCCACAACCTATCCTTCCACAGTCTCTCTCAACATAGAATCTACCTTTACGTCGACTGCTCCATCATCTGACAGAACACTCTGGTTCCCATCCCCCAGCCAACCGAGTTTAAACCAACCCAGGCAGCTCTAGCAGACTTGCCTGTAAGGAGATTTGTTCTCAATTTCAGGTATAACCCATCCCTTTGGTATAGGGTCAAAATGTAACATAACTTCTTTCTAATTCCAACTTCAGCTTAATTGCTGGTTCATATGTGCTGACAATTTAAAAAGTAGAAAAGTATTTGATAAGACCTGGCGTATGCAAATGTAACGTGACCGTTGGCGCGCCTCTCCTCCACGTTTCCTGAATCAATTATTTCTAGCTACTTTTTAAAATATTTCCCTCACCCTCCTGGGTCACAGAGTCACGGGTCGCGGTCCAACATACAATTCGCACCCAAACGGGAAATGTGCAGGTTTCATTGAACTCACCACTGTGTTTATGAATACTAATTGCATGTCGCATTCCTGGACAGGAACAATGTAACATCACCAAGTGAGAAACAGCAGGAGGAGGCCATTCAGCCCCTCCAACCATCAACGAGATGTCGGCTGCTCTCCCATCTCAGTTACATGTTTCTGCCCGATCCTCATTTCCTCGATCCCTCCGGTCTCCACACATGTTTATGTTACATCTCTGTCTAAATCTGCAACTATAGTAATTTATAATAAATAGTGTGTGCACAGGATAGTCAATATAATATAGAAATACATCTGTATCAGGGTAAATTAATCAGTCTGATGGCCTGGTGGAAGGAGCTGTCACGGAGCCTGTTGGACCTGGCTTTTTTGCTGCAGTACCATTTCCTGGATGGTAGCAGCTGGAACAGTTTGTGGTTGGGGTGACTCGGATCCCCAATGATCCTTCGGGCCTTTTTTACACACCTGTCTCTGTAAATGTCCTGAATAGTGGGAAGTTTTCATCTACAGATGCGCTGGGCTGTCTGCACCACTCTCTGCAGGTTCCTGCAATTGAGGGAAGTACAGTTCCCATACCAGGCAGTGATGCAGACAGTCCGGATGCTCTCAAGTGTGCCCCTGTAGAAAGTTCTTAGGATCTGGGGGCCCATCCCAAACTTTGTTAACCATGTTGAGGTGAAAGAGGTGCTGTTGTGCTTTTTTCACAACACAGCCAGTATGTACAGACCATGTGAGATCGTTGGTGATGTTTGTGCTGAGGAACTTAAAGCCAGTCACCCTCTCAACCCCAGACCCATTGATGTCAATAGGGGTCAGCCTGTCTCCATTCCTCCTGTCGTCCACAATCAGCTCCTTTGCTTTTACGACAATGAGGGAGAGTTTGGTTTGTTGACACCACTGTGTTAGGGTGACAACTTCTTCTCTGTAGGCTGCCTCATTATTATTTGAGATGAGGCCAATCTATGTAGTGTCGTCAGGGAATTTAATTAGCAGATTGGAACTGTGGGTGGTGACACAGTCATGAGTATACAGAGAGTAGAGGAGGGGGCTTAGTACACAGCCCTGAGGGGCACCTGTTTTGAGGGACAGAGGTGAGGGAGGCCATTCTTACCACCTGCCGGTGATCTGACAGGAAGTTCAGGATCCAGCTATGGGGTGAAGGCCGAGGTCTCTGAGCTTCTTGTCGACCCTGAGGGAATTATGATGTTGAATGTTGAACTTCAGTCAAAGAACAGCATTCTCACATAAGCATCCCTGTTCTGCAGATGTGTAAGGATGGTGTGCAGAGCTCTTTCTGTTGCATCACCTGTCGATTAGATGTGTCAGTAGGCAAAGTGTAGGGGAACCAGTTTGGGTGGAAGCAAGCTGCAGATGTAGTCCTACACCAGCCTCTCAAGCCATTTGCTTATTATTGAGGTGAGTGCGACAGGATGTCAGTTTGTCCAACCTCTAGTTATGGCTTATGCCCTCTAATCTAGACAATATCCTGGGAAACCTCTTCTGCTCCCACTCAAAGCCTGAACATCTTTACTCTATTCTTGGTTGGTGCAACTGTAACGAAACCCAATTTCCCTCGGGATCAATAAAGTATGTCTATCTATCTATCTATGAATGGGGTGACCACAACAGTATGAAATACTCTAGATGTGGCCCTAACTGGAGTTCTATAAAACCGACCTGACTTTTGAACCCAATAACTCGAGTAATAAAAACAAGCATGCCATTTGCCTTTTTAACCACCTTGTCAATCTGTGTTGCCTCTTTCAGGGAGCGATGCACTTGGGCTCCAGGATCCTTCTGATCATCAACACTGTTAAGGGTTTTGCATTTAACAGTGGACTGTCTCTTTATATTTGATCAACCGGGGTGCCAAGATGATAATCAGGACTTAAATGTCACTGAGTTTTCACAGGTCCTGTTGAATTTATTGCCAAGTGCGTAACTACGGGAAGGTACAGAGACAGAGAAACACTAACCTGCAGCAACATCAAAGGCAAGTACATTCAAATAACACACCAAATGGAAATTATACAATTCTGTATCATTAACAATATACAAATTTAAGTTTCTTGTCATTTACATCGCACAACATACATTTTTTTTTGTCAATAATAGACCCGGAAATGTCGAACTTGGCCCCTTAGCCAAATTGTTGACACAGTTTGGGAACAACTGGGCTCCAAGCTCCGGTCCCTACAACACCGACTGGGACATCCTGCAGGTCCGGGAAGGGTCTGGTTATCCCTTGTATTTAAACACACGGGCAACAGGAACAGGAGCAGGCCACTCGGCCCCTCTAGCTCGTCCTGTCATTTAATAAAACCCTGAGCCGGTCCATCCTTGCCCCCCAACACCACTCTCAACCCCACTTTGCCCGGACCATTGGCCCCGCTTGCAGGGCAACAGTCTGCCGGTGTTTGCCCCCCAATGTGGTGAATCGCCACCACCGTGGGCTCAGACATTTCCACAGATGAGCCCCTCCTGTCCCCACCGGGACAAACATCCTGTCCGCCCCCTCTCTCACCGTCTTCATCCTTTCAATAAAATCCCCCTCTCCCTCCCCGGGGAACCGGCATCAAACCGACGGGCCGAGCGGTCTCCTCCTACCTCTCAGCGATACATCAGACTCCGGCCGCAGGAGACGCTTCACAAACGCCCCAACTTCCCTCGGAGGGAAATGGAAATAAATCAGAAAGCGGACATTTACTTTGGGATTTGTTCTGCTCTGACGTAGAGCTCGAAATGGCAGCGGGAGACGAACTCCGCGGGGGGTAACGCCCTCTCGGCTGGTCTGGCTCAGCTATTGGGTGGAACTGGTGATTGACATCGCTTGCATCAGTGGGAATAGCGTGGCTCTGAAATCCACTGTTGACGGTGGGTGGGGGGAGGGGTATGGACATGTCGGCTCGGCCGTTAAACCGTCCGAGCGCGAGCTGAGTAGCGCATATGACATTTGGCACGTGACACGAGACGTCAGATACCATTGTGGGGGAGCCATTGTGACGTCACGTGTGTGGGAGCGCTTGTATTTGAAACACTTCTGATGATTTCAGTGGGACATTTTTGAAGCACATTTTATCATCAAAATACAGATACCTCACTATATACCAACTCTGAGATTCATTTTCCTGTGGGCAGACTCAACAAATGTATAGAATAACAACACACATCAAAGTTGCTGGTGAACGCAGCAGGCCAGGCAGCATCTCTAGGAAGAGGTACAGTCGACGTTTCGGGCCGAGACCCTTCGTCAGGACGAACTGAAGTAAGACTACCTCTTCTTTCAGTTAGTCCTGACGAAGGGTCTCGGCCCGAAACATAGACTGCACCTCTTTCTGGAGATGCTGCCTGGCCTGCTGCGTTCACCAGCGATTTTTATATGTGTTGCTTGAAATTCCAGCATCTTCAGATTTCCTCGTGTTTGTGTTTTTAAATGTATAAAATGATAACTTTAACAGAATCAATGAAAAATAAAAACACCCAACTAGTGAAATTTGTTAATTTTGGACAGCAGGGTATAACAATCACTGTGTTTCAGAGTAACCCAAAGGGGAGTAGCGAGGTAGTGTTCACGGACCGTTCAATAATCTGATGGCTGAGGGGAAGAAGCTGTTCCGAAAGTGTTGAATACGGGACTCCAGGTTCCTCTAACTCCACCCCCCAATTTACCAATTCACTTTTCTCGGCCTTCCAGCCTGTTGCAGGTATGGATTATAACCAATGCTTCGAGGACAAACTCTGCCGTCTTCATCAGGGGTGATGCCAGGCAATGTACAGTCCAGTGGTATTTATACCCCCCATTGTCCCTCCCTCCCTAATGATTGGTTGGACCTCATCCAATCAGGTGTCTGTGCTCTCTCTACCTAATAGGCAGACTCCTCATCCCCTCTTAACCACCCTCCTCCATTTATGTCCTCCTCTCTTCCCTCATCCCCCACTTCTCTACACACCCCTCCTCTCCCCACTCTTTCACTCCCTCCTTCCACTCCTTCACACCTTACTCCCTCCTCCTATCCAACCTCGTACACTCCTCCTTCCTCCCTCTCCAATCCCCTCAATCTCCCCTTTACTCCCTGCCCCCTTCCCCTCACACCCCATAACCAACCTTCACCGCACCACCCAACCTCACCAATTCCTGCATAACCTCCCTCACATTTCCCCCTCCTCCCTCCATTCACACGCTCCTAGCTCCTCTACACCCCTCCTCCCTTCTCACCCCTGTTACTTTCTATTCGTCCCTTTCTCCAGCCCCTTTACTTCCGGCCCGCCTGCTCCGTCTGCTTCCCTTTCCCCTCATACCCTCACCTCCTGTTCCCTTTGGTCTCCACTCAGATCTCTCTCCCCTCAACCATCAGCCTCTCCTCCCGTTCCACGTCTCACCCTCTCATCCCTCCCCTCAGACAATCCCCCCTCCTTTGCAGTTTCCTCCTACCCCAAACCCCTCACACACTCTTTTTCACTTCACCCCTCCCTCAGTTTACCTCCACCTCCTCCTTTCATTCCCTCCATCTATTCATTCATACCTTCTTCCCTTCTCCTACCCATCCCTTTGTACACTCCTCCCTCCTCACCCTCACTCTCTATCTAATCTCCTATCACCCTGCCCCTTACCTGACACCTTGTCCCTCCCTCCACACTCATCTACCGCTGCTTCACACCATTTTCTCCGCTCACACTCTCCTCCCTTCCCCCCGACACCTCTAGCCACCCTTTTCCCCTCCTCCCAGCACTTTTACCTCCAACCCTCACCAATCCCCCGCGTAACCTTCCCTCCCATTTTCCCCTCCTGCATCACTTCACGGGTTCCCCCTTCCCTTACACCCCTCCTCCTTCCCCTTCTTACGCTCCACCCTTCCCTCACCCCTCACTGTCTATTCCTCCCTCACTCCAGCCCCTTCACTTATGGCCTGCCACCCCCTGCCCCCAATCCCTTCTCCCTCTCCCCCACATCCCCTCCCTACCCTGTGGAGAATGGAAGTTGCAAGCCTCACGGGGCTGTCTGCACCTTGGGTTGGGGGTGTGTGGGGATCGAACCCTGGTCTCAGGCGTTGAATGCCAGGGGTTCTACCAGCCGAGCTGCCACAGAGTGAGGGATAATGTGGTAGGGCAGGGGTTTCCGGGAGGCGGTGGGTGGACGATGGGGATGGGTGGTTCAGGAGGGAGAGGAGATGGAAGGGTGTGATTCCTGGGGTCTGTATAACGGTGATGGTGATGCCCCTCCCTCTCTCTGCCTTTCTCCCACTTCTCCCCGCTCTCTTGCCCACTCTCTCCACAGACACCTCCCTTTTACAACATCTTCACCTCCCTCCCACACCCCCTTCCCTTTCCCTCTTCCTCTGCCCCATCTTCCTCCTTTCCCCTCCGGCCGTGCCCACTGTCCCATTCCTTACCCCTCCCTCTGCCCACCTCTCAACGCTCAGTCCCTCTCCTATACCCGACTCTACATATCCCCTCCCCATCCTTCTTCCACCCCATTCTCATCTCTCTCCCCGTGACTTCCCTTCTCCCTTCTCCCATTTCCTTCAACCCCTCCTCTCTGTTCTCCCTTCCTGCTCCACTATTATGTCCCTTGTCCCTCCGGATCTCCCTCTTCCCTCGTCTTTGCCTCGCCCCTCCTCCCCTATCCCACCTCCAGCAGGCTCTCTCCACTTCCAACATACGTTTCCATCTTCCCGCACAGTTTCATCTCTCCCCACACGTTCCTTCCTGTCCCCCCCCCCCATCGCCAGCACATGGGTTCAGTTCTCACTGCTGTCTATGAGGAGTTTGTGTGTCCTTCTCGTGACAGCGTGTGTTTCCTCTGGGTTCCCCGGTTTCCTTCCCCAGCCCAAAGACGCATCGGACAGCAGGTTAAATGTCCTGTGGGTGTAATTGAGCATCACGTGCTTATCTGCTTATTTGTCTGCAAGAGCCTGTTACCATGGCCGTATCTTTAAAAAAACACAAACACACACTCTTCCCTGCTTTGAAAACATCTCACCCCCAACTTTCACCAACATCTCCCTTTCCACACGTTCTTCCCCTCTCCCTCTTAGTCTCTCCGGCTTCCCACTCTCTCCCTAATCCCACAATCCCGCCCTTTCCCCACACTCTGTCCTCCTCCTACACAGTCTCGCCTTCCCTCTCTCTCCCTTTCCGACACCATCCACTGCCTTTCCCTCATACTCTCCTCTTTTTCACTTTCTCCCTCTTATGCACACTTCCCCTTTCCCTTCTCCTCTTCCTTGTCCCCTCCCACTTCATCTTGACGTCCAAATCACCTCTTCTCACTATCCCCTCTTCCACTTCTGTCTTCCTTATCCAGATTTCCACTGGCCCTCTGCCCTCTCCACCCTCCCCTTCCCACTCAACGCTCCACCTCCGATTGTCTCTCTCCTTTTCACCATTTACCCTCCAACCACATCTCCCGTCTTCATCTGCCCCTAGCCTCCCCCGCCTTACCCACTCCTTCATTCAGCCCTGTTCCCCTCACCCATCTTCCTCTTCGCCCTCCCTTCCTCTCCCGTTCAACCCCAACCTTGCCCTCAACCAGCCTTGCCGTCACTCCCGCCTTGCCCTCGGCCCCCTCTCACTGCAACTCCGGCCTCCCCTACCCCTTGCCCCATTCTCCTCAATGTGCACTTTTGGCGAGATGCTGCTAACGTAGACAAGGTCGATCTCACAGAAGATATCGGCAGGTTGTCTGCAGAGAAGGAGACAGAGAGATGGAGGAAAGGGAGGGAGGTGTCAGAAACGGACAAAGTAAATTGAAAGGCCGAGTTGAAGTTGGAGGCAAAATTGATTAAATTGACAAGCTCAGCATGGGTGCAGGAAGCAGCTCCAGTGCAGTTGTCTGTGTAGCGAGGAGGAGTCGGGAGCATTCAAAGGGAAGGCCTGTAACTTGGACTCTTCCACATAGCCAGTGGAAAGGGAGACATAGCTGGGGCCCATGCGGACATCCACGACTGGCCCTCGAGTCTGGAGAAGAGGGAGTATAGGAAGCAGAAATTCAGGGTGAGGATGAAGGAGGGTTGTGGTGGAGGGGAACTGGTCATGTTGTCAGGAAGGAAGCGGAGAGCTTTAAGACCTTCCTGCTGTGTAGGGGTGGATGGGTTAGAAGTGCATAGGGACTGGACAGCCCCAGTGAAAGTGAAACGATCAGGGCCAAGGAACTGAACGCTTCAAGGGGACATCAAGAGCGTGTGAAGGGTCACGGATGGAGGTAGTAAGTCAGGGGTCCCCAACCTCTTCTGCAACACGGACCGGTTTATTATTGACAATATACTTGCGGACCGGCCAACCGGAGGGGCGGGGGGTGGTGGTGGTAGGGTTGCCAACGGACAAGAGTCAAATACGTTGTGTTTACCTCGAGAAAGACTACAATGACCATGAAGCCTTGCGTGGGCACCAGTGTGCATGCGTGTACGTGCCAATCTTTTTCCCAAAATCGTTTTTGGCGATCCTGTTCGGGGGGTGGCGGGGAGTGTTAATCACGACCGGAATATAGCTGATAAGTGACTAATACACTCAATTTCCTTTCTAAAAGGGTTTATCTAACGAATTTAATATTAAACACACAGCGCATATTTTCCTCGCATGAATATAGTGATAAGTCAAGTATCAGGGGAGCTTGAAGTAAGTGTTGAATGAACTTCCAGTAGAAGTGGTAGAGGCAGGTTCGATATTATCATTTAAAGAAAAATTGGATAGGTATATGGACAGGAAAGGAATGGAGAGTTATGGGCTGAGTGCAGGTCGGTGGGACTAGGTGAGAGTAGCGTTCGGTATGGATTAGAAGGGCCGAGATCGCCTGTTTCCGTGCTGTAATTGTTATATGATTATATAAGTCACTTATAAGTCAATAGCATCATAACATTTTAAGTTACGTTTGGATATTAAACACACAGCACATATTTTCCCCGTATGAACATATAAAATCATTGCAACACATCAATATCGCTGAATCAGTGGGAGCCCTGGGCTGAATACTTGTTTTCCTGCAACAAGACGGTCCTATCGAGGGGTGATGGGAGACAGCGATACTCAAAATAGGTTCCTTCTGTCCAGTATATTCCGCAATTTAATTTTCTTTGCATTCATTGCAGAGATATGTTGGAAATGGAAGCAATGTTTTCAGTGCTTTCGTGGCTATCTCAGGATATTTAGCCTTGACTTTGATCCAGAATACCGGCAAAGATGTTATGTCAAACATACTTTTCAGCCCGCCGTCATTTGCAAGCTCGAGGAGTTGATCTTCTTCCCGCACTCACATGGATGACGCGCAGGTAATGACCTCGCGTGTGTTCAAGTTCCACAGTGGGCGTGACAGGGAATGAGGAAAGGTGCAGCTGACTCATATCGCCAAGTCATCTCGTTTCCTCGCGGCCCGGTGGTTGGGGGCCCTTGTAGTAAGGGACTGAACCAAATGGAGTTGAGGTATGTGGGCAGGAGCCCAGAGGAGCAGGAGGAGGAGCAGGCAGTGACAGTGGGCCTACTCGGACAGTCAGGGTTGTGGATCTCGGGTAGGAGGTATAAAGGAGAAATTGCAAGGTTGGGGATCAGGAGGTTGGTGGGAGATCTCCACAGTGGGTGGTTCCGGGAGACAGTGATTGATGGTTTGGAGCGGGGTGCTTGACAGCGGGGCATGAGTAGCTACCTGGCCTTTGGCCAAGGTAGAGCTGAGTCTGTGATCTGGCAGTTCCACTCCCTTTGGAGGTGAGAGTGGGACTGGTGCAGAGGGGCTGGTATTCGAAGCGGAGGGAGTAGTGCTGACGTCTAGCCGGTCGGTGCGTCATTGGCGATTACAGATGGAATGACCAGGAGCAGGCAGGGAACCCAGAGCAGGCCGTCCAGGAAGAGCAGGGTGGCTGGAGATGGGAGAATAATACATAGCAGTAGAAATAGGCCATTTGGTCCATTGAGTCTGCTCTGACTCCCCGTCGTGGTTGATTTAATACCCCTCTGGATCCCATTCTTCTGCCCCTCCTCATAACCTTCGACACTCTGATGAAGCAAAAAAAAAAACAATCAAGTCCGCTTTACGTTTACGCAGTGACTTGGGGACTTGGCCTCCACAGCCATTAGTGGCAATAAATCCCGCATTTTCACCATCCTCTGGCTTATGAAATTCCGCATCGTTTCTGTTCTAAAGGGACGTTCTTGTAATCAGAGGCTGCGCCCTCTGGTCCTCCTCGTCTCCCCGACAATAGGACATATCCTCTCCATGTCTGCTCTGTCTAGGCCTTCGACAGGTTTCAAACTCACCCTCATTCCATCAAACGCCCCTCATACGTTACCCCTTCCAGTCCTGGATTTTCCTGAGTTTTCTCTGGACTGTCTCCAATGCCAGTACATTCTCTGTTGGATAGGGGGCCCAGAACTGCTACAATATCTCAAATGTGGTATGATCAGCACCCTATAGAGCCTCAGCATTACATCCTTGCTTTTATATTCTTCTTTACTGCACACACACACCCATGCCCACAAACACACACAAAACGCACGCTGGCGAAGCGGTCGACGTTTTCGGTTATCATCACCGAAAAGGGGTGGGTGCGGGTCGGGAAATCAGAATAAGAAACCTGGGAGTGGGAGATGAAGTGGCGGAACCAGGTGAGGTGGATGTTGGCTGGGTGGGCACCGGTGTCCGAGTCACATCAATATTACATGGTGTCAGAAGAAAGCGGGAAAAATAAAAAGGAAGAGAAGACATGTAAAAGATGTCACAGTTATAGCCACCGTCAAGTTTAAGCCTACAAGGTAATCTTGCTGAAAACTGGAAAATATGGATCCAGAAGTTTGAGCTGTTTTGCACCGCTAGCGGCTTAGCTGGGAAGACGGAGAAAGTACAATGTGCTACGTTTCTGCACGTAGCGGGAGAAGAGGCAATAAAGGTTTGCAACACGTTTGTCTTCTAAGATGATGAGCAAGAAAAAATTGAAGTGTTGAAAAAAAAGTTTCAAGATTACTGTGAACCGAGAAAAAACTTACCGTTCATCCGACACCGGTTTTTCACGAGGGCTCAATGACCAACGGAGACCATAGACGCCTACGTACCAGATTTAAAGAGCAAGGCAAAAGACTGCGAGTTCGGACGACTGCATGATTCTTTAATACGTGACAGGATTGTATCGGCATACGAGATGATCAAGTGAGAGGCAGGATATTGAGAGAGGCGGATCTTACATTAGAAAAGGCGATTGATGTTTGCCGTGCCAGCGAGATCACGTCAAGTCAGGTCAAAGTGCACAAAGTAAAAAGTGTGAAAACTAACAAGAGTAGGACAAAGCCAGCTCCACAGGATGATCAAAAGGAAGTTAACTGCAACAGATGTGGTTATAAACATGGATACAGAAAATGTCCAGCCTTTGGTCAGACATGCAAGTTATGCCAGAAAAGAAATCACTTTGCAAAGATGTGCAAGTCGAAGGAGCACGCAAGGAAAACGCATGCTGTGGAAGAGAGTGAGGGCAACAGTAACATGTTCATTGGCACAGTTGAAGTGGAACAGGAGGTATGCATCAAGAATATTGACAATGCAGAGATGGAGGATGAAGATGATTGGACCTTAGATCTGATAATAAACAGGAGGAAAGTGACATTTAAGCTTGACACTGGGGCAAAGTGCAATGTAATGTCAGCAGAAACATTCAACTCACTGGACATCAGAGGAAGACTGGAAAAATCCACCTGCAAGCTTGTTGCATATTTCGGCCACAAGACAGCGCCACTGGGCAGAAAAGCACTCACCTGTATATGCAAAGGTCAAAAATACAAGATCGAGTTTGAAATAGTACAGCAACATGTTTCCGCAATACTGGGCAAAGCAACATGCACAAAGCTAGGCCTGGTGAAGCAAATCTATGGTGTTGAAAAATAAAATGACATTCTCAAAGACTTTGATGACTTGTTTTCTAGATTCGGATGTTTACCAGGGAAAGACCATATCCAGATTGATTCAACTATTGCACTAGTCATGCATGCCCCGAGAAAGATTCCAGCAGGTCTCGGGGATCGAGTAGTGGAGGAACTACACAGAATGGAACAGATGGGGGTCATAACAAGACAAATAGAACCGACCGACTGGGTGAATAGTATGGTGACAGGGTCACAGAAAAATAGACGAGGATTTGCATGGATCCACCAGATCTCAACCGTGCCATCAAAAGAGAGCACTATCCGCTGCTCACGGTTGAAGAGATTGTCTCCCGCATGCCTAATGCAAAATACTTTTCAGTATTAGACGCAAATCAAGGCTTCTGGCAGATCAAGCTGGATGAAGAAAGTTCCAAGTTATGCACTTTCAACACGCCCACAGGGAGATATCGTTTCCTGCGTCTACCCTTTGGGATTTCTTCTGCATCAGAGGTATTCCAGAGATCCGTGGCTCAAATGATTGAAGGCCTGGACGGGGTGGTCAACATCATTGATGATTTGCAGATATGGGGTGACACAATTGAGGAACATGATCAGAGACTGAGGAAGCTCCTGGAGAGAGCACGTGAGTACAACGTAAAACTGAACAAAAGTAAATGTAAGATCAGAACTACAGAGATCAAATACATAGGTCATGTGCTCAGTGCTGATGGGCTAAAACCAGGTGATGAAAAGGTCAGAGCTGTGGTACAGCTACCACCACCCAAAGACAAGCAAGAACTATTGAGGTTCATGGGCATGATACAGTATCTTGCCAAATTCATTCCCAACTTATCAAAGGTCAGAGCTCCACTCCGAAAGCTACTAGAGAGCAACACTGAATGGCATTGGGAAGACAAACAAAAGAAAAGTTTTGACACATTGAAGCAGTTGGTTATCAATGCACCAGCACTCAAGTTCTATGATGTTGATAAACCAGTGACGATGTCTGTGGATGCCAGTTTGGAAGGAATAGGAGCTGTTATACTGCAGGATGGGAGGCCTGTGGCGTATGGATCATGAGCACTTACAGACTGCCAACGCCGATATGCTCAAATCGAGAAGGAATTACTCGCCATAGTTTATGGGTGTGAGAAGTTCCACCAATATGTATATGGCAAAGAAATCCAGGTTGAGAGTGATCACAAACCACTTGAGAGCATCTTCAAAAAGCAACTCCACCAAGCTCCTATGAGACTGTAAAGGATGCTTCTCAGGCTACAGAGGTATACTCTCACAGTCACCTATAAGCCAGGAAAAGAACTGTACATCGCTGATGCTTTGAGCTGTGCTTACCTCAAAGAGCAAAAGGAAGAGTTGCTAGGAAGAGAGCTGGAGGTCAACTGGGTTACACTTCAGCTACCCATCTCTGAGGAGAAGTTGAACATGTTCAGGAAAGCGACTGCAGATGACCCTGAAATGCAAATACTAAGAGACATTACAATCAATGGATGGCCAACAGAAAGAAAAGATGTTCCAAAGGAAATGCAGAAATACTGGACATTTAAAGAGGAAATCAGCTATGCATCAGGACTAATGTTCAAAACGGCAAAACTCATCGTACCAAACCAAATGAGACAGGAAATGCTCAACAGAATTCATGAGTCACACCTGGGGATAGTGAAATGTAAAGAAAGAGCAAGGGACATTCTCTATTGGCCAGGCATGTCAACTCAGATAGAAGACATTGTGTCTCAGTGTGCTGTTTGTAATGAAAACAAAAACAGCAATCCAAGAGAGCCTCTGCTTCCCCACCCACTACCAGGAAGACCATGGGAGAAGATTGGCACAGATCTCTTTCACTACAATGGTAAAGAATATCTGCTTTGTGTGGACTACTATTCAACATATCCGGAGATCACCAAGTTAAGTGACACGTCCAGTCGAGGTGTCATTACCGCAATGAAGTCAACATTCACAAGACATGGGATTCCTGATATTGTCGTTAGTGACAATGGTCCACGATATGCCAGTGGTGAGTTCAGAGGGTTCTCAGAAAGCTGGGAATTTCAACATGTTACTTCCAGTCCAGGGCACGCTCAGTCTAATGGACAAGCAGAGAGAACTGTACAAACTGTCAAGATCATGCTCAAGAAGGCACAAAGCAGCAACGGTGACCCTTACATTGCTCTGCTTGAATACCGCAACACACCGATCGAGGGTGTGGGGTTCTCTCCTGTGCAGCTGTTGATGGGACGTCGTCTGAAGTCCAAACTGCCAACATCCACAACTCTACTGACCCCTGAAGGTAATGCTCAAGTACATGACAAGCAAAAGTACAAGCAAATAAAGCAAAAGAGCTACTGTGACAGACATACAACACAGTTGCCAGATCTACATACAGGTGAAAATGTCAGAATACAGAGAGGAGACACTTGGCAACCAGCTGTGGTTGTGAACAGACATCAGCAACCAAGATCCTTCATAGTTCGCATGCCAGATGGAAGAGTCTACAGGAGGAACAGGAAGCATCTGCTGAAGACAGGCGAGAGGGAGTTTCCACGTACAGATGCACAGGACATTTCCACAGATACAGACATGGAAACAAACGACACCAAGCGTGATGCAGACCCCAAAGACACAGAGGTCACTCGAGAGACTGACACGGATGAAGGTCAAGCACAGTCACAGTTGTATCACACACGGTCTGGGAGACAAGTCAAACTTTCAGCTAGATACAGAGACTACACGTACAGTGTGAGGCAAAGTCACACATGTCATAAGTTCCAAGGTGTGAAATAAAAGGTTTATTAGTCTATGTTAGTAAAAGAAAATACACTGCTGTTAGTATTGTAAAATACAATGCAGAATACAGTACAAGGTAAGATTTTTTTTAGTTTATGTCATAGTTGTTGCACTGTAAGAAGGGCGTACCTAGAGGCATTGTTTTGGTAATTCACAGTGTTGTAAAAAAAATCTTGAGAAGGGCGATGTAATGTATTGTGTGAGTATTCGTAGTATCAGAGTGCATATGACATCAGGGCGTGAAAAAAGGGTTTAAAAAAAATGGAAGTCTGGTGAATAAACGTTGGTTGTTCAATCTACACCGGTGTCAGGGTCACATCAATATTACAAAACCCAGCAGGCCCCTAGTTCTACCTGTTTGGCATAGGTGTGACAGAGAGACAGAAAGGTGTTAACACGGGGGCCCCCGGATGCTGGGGTGAGCCCTCTCAAAGACATAAACACGAACACCACTGTCAACCAATACATTTTCCTTTAGTCCGAGAGAGTCCTTCTACTCAGTTCCTGCAGTAACAAGTTTGTAATCTCTTCGATGTATCCCCCGAGATTGCCCCTTCAGTTTCACAGCATGGGGGTGGTCAGTAACACTTGATATGGTCCTCTCCACCAAGCTCCGAGTTTCCCTCAATTCCAGTTCTTGATCAGGACAAAATTCCCAGGTTTTATGGTGGGATAGTCACTCCTCTCTGCGGGGTAGTTCTGTTCCTTGTAAGCCTGTCGTACCTGTGAATGTAATGCTAGAAAATTTTGGTTAGTTGGCAGATATATTTCCCCATCTCTTTCCATAGGCCCTACAACTACTCAATGAGTAAACAACAAACGTCACTTGGGAGTTTCTTTGGAAGAGGTGGTAGGGGACAGAAAAGGCCCAGCAATGATGATAACGCAGAGACAGCTGAGGCCGAGACTACAAAAAAAAAGAAAGCTTCCTGCAACAGAAAATACGACAAGTCGTAGATAAAATACGGATTTATTGCGACCGGTGACTTGCACGCTCCAAGCCCCCTGTGTGTGATATGTGGAGACAAGCTGTCTAATGAGGCAATGAAGCCCTCAAAACTGCTTCGTCACCTTGAGACCAAGCACCCCGCACTTAAAGACAAACCCGTTGAGTTTTTTGTGGGGAAAAAATGTGAGCAGGCGGGACAGGAGCAAGTGGGACAGAAGGAAGTGCTGAGAGCCACCAGCTCCACAAATGCTGCCGCTCTGAGAGTGTCGTACTTAGTGGCTAGCCGGATTGCTAAGGCTAAAAAGCCTTTCACTGTTGGTGAAGAATTGATTCTGCCTGCTGCCAAGGTCATGTGCTGTGAACTGTTGGGAGAAGCTGCAGCTAACAAGATGGCACAGGTTTCTCTTTCAGCTACCACAGATTCAAGGAGAATCGATGACATAGCGGAGGACATCGAAGCACAACTGTTGGAACGGCTTAACGAGTCACCATGGTATGTTATCCAGGTCGACGAGTCTACCGATGTCGACAACAAGGCAATACTACTGGTTTATGTGCGATATATATGTCAAGACGATGTGCACGAGGATATGTTGTGTGCACTGCCGTTGCCAACTAACACAACTGGGGCAGAACTATTCAAGTCTTTGAATGACTACATGTCAGGCAAACTGGACTGGTCATTCTGTGTTGGAATATGCACAGACGGGGCTGCAGCTGTGACTGGACGGCTGTCTGGTTTCACTACTCGAGTCAAAGGGGTTGCTCCTGAATGCCAGTTTACACACTGTGTCACACACTGGGAAATGCTGGCTAGCCGAAAAATGTCCCCTGATCTTAACAGCGTATTGAGTGACGTTGTTGAAGTTATCAATCACATCAAAGCAAAAGCCCTTAACTCACGTCTGTTTGAGCGGCTTTGCGAGGAAATGGATGAAGAGCACAAACACCTTCTCTTACACACTGAAGTCAGGTGGCTATCAAGGGGCAGAGCCCTGGCCAGGGTTTTTGAGTTAAGCGAGCCGCTACAAAGATTTCTTTCAGGAAAAAAGTCACCACTGGCAGCACATTTCAGTGACAAGGAGTGGATAGCAAAACTCGCTTATCTGTGTGACATCTTCAACCTGCTCAATGAACTCAATTTGTCACTTCAGGGGAGAGTGACAACTGTCTTCAAGTTGGCAGATAGAGTGTCTGCTTTCAAAGCCAAACTGGAACTGTGGGGACGGCGAGTGGACAGGGGCATATTTGACATGTTCCCAACATTAGCTGGGATTTTGGGGGAGACTGAGGCTGCACCGTCCCTCTCACAGCTGGTGCGCGATCACTTATCTTCGTTGTCAACAGAATTTGAGTATTACTTCCCCACCGTAAATGACCCGAGACGTGCAAAGGAATGGGTCCGTGACCAATTTGTGAATGTTCCCGGTGAATCATCCATGTCAGCGCGGGAAGAAGATCAACTCCTCGAGCTTGCAAATGACGGCGGGCTGAAAAGTATGTTTGACATAACATCATTCCCAGCTAGGGGACCCACAACTAACTGATTCCACAATCCCAGCTCAGCGCAAAATAAAATCGGGGCTGCAAGACCGCAGAGCCCGGAGCCTCTGGCTGTCCGACAGAGCTCGTACTCGAACATTTCCCACTGCAACCGGCCCTCGATTTACACAAACCCGAGATCAGCCCCTTCCTCACCGCCACCCGTACAGGAGGACCACCGGCGACGGCTGGGGTCTGCACCGAGTCTGCGCTTTGCAGGAGGGTCACCGCGGCACCGCCAGTCTGCAGATGCTGGAAATCCAAAGCAACACAAACAAAATGCTGGCGGAACCCAGCAGACCGGGCAGCATCTATGGACGGTTAACAATTCCAGCTGAACCCTCCTTCAGGACTGAGAAGGAGGGGTGGGGGGGAAATATCGGATCAAAAATGGGGCGAGTGAGGAAGGGGTATCTACGATCCACATTGTCAGGGTGTTGAGTTTACCAGGAGACAAAGACTGCAGGGACGAGAGGTTTTCTGTTCACTAATACACTGTGTGTGGACCCCGCTGGCAATTCTGGTGTTGTGACCTGAATCGAGACAAACACCACGCTGCCCACTCCACCAACAACACGGCACAGCCGGACACATAACAGGGGACTTTACATCTCACAACACTGGATTCAGTGATGAAACCCGGGATTAATGTTGTTGTCCCACTGAAATCATAAGAAACGTCCATTCAGGTGTTTTTAATTACAAGCGCTCCCCCACAGGTGACGTCACACATGGTTCCCCTCGCAAGTACCTGAGCTTTTAGAGTAGTTAGGGAGGATTTTACTTAGTCAGAGAGCAGTGAATGTGTGGAACTCTTGAAAAATCTCCTTAAGCCCCCAACCGTCCCCCCCCCACCATCACCTCCAGTTTAAATTCCATGTGGAATACTTCGAAGGATCAAGAACCAAGAACCAGGAACTCTCTGACACAGACGGCGGTGGGGGCCAAGTCTGTGGGTACATTTAAGGCAGAAGCTGGTAGTTTGCTGATCAGTCAGGGCATTACAGGATATGCCGAGGAGGCAGGTGCATGGGGTTGAGTGAGAACCGGGATCAGCCTTGATAGAACGGCAGAGCAGACTCGATGGGGCTGAATGGCCTAATTCTGCTCCTATTTCTTATGGTCTTATTCTGCTAGTCTCTTACACAGTGAAGATTGACACAAAATACTTATTACATTCAGCCGCTGTTTCTTTGCTCTGTTAGTGACTCACCAGCATCATCTTCCAGTGGTACAACAACTCATCAACTCTTACCACCCTTTAACTCTTTATATATCTGGACTTTTGATACTTGATATCATTGGCTCACTTATCTTAATTATTCATCTTGTCTCTCCTGTGTGTTGTTTTCAGTTGTCTCCTGTTGGTTATGTAAAAGCTTTCCAATCCTTCAACTTCCCACCATTTTCCTGCTGTATTATATGACCCCGCTTTTGCTTTTATCAAGAAACAGGATAAAATCTGTGGATACTGGAAATCCAAGCAACACATACACAAGATGCTGGAGGAATCTAGGAGGCCAGGCAGCATATATTGGAAATAGCAAACAGTCGACGTTTCAGGCTGAGACCCTTCATCAGGAGTGGGGAAAGAAAAATATGAGACGTCAGAGGAAGAAGTGTGGGGATGAGAGGGGTGGAAGAAGTGGTAGGTGATAGGTGAAATTGGGAGGGGGGGGAGTAGTGAGGGAAAAGACTTTTGAGGATATAATTTCCTTAACGATTCTCGAAAGATCATCGCTAATGGCTCCTCATCTCTTCAGTCACCTCTTTCAGATCTCTGCGGTGAACACCATCTGATCCAGGTGACCTATTTACCTTCAGACCATCTCTGTTTCCCAAGAACCTTCTCCCGAGTAACATAACTTTGCATATTCTGACCACTGACATCTGGGACTTCCATATTCCTGCCAGAGTCTTCGACAGATAAGAGTGATGTACAATTCTTATTCAGTTCATCTGCCATCACCTTTCACCCCCAACCCATTACTACCTCTCCAGCATCATTTTTCAATGGTCCGATATCCACTTCCGCCTCTCTTTTACACTGTATGTACCTGAAGAAAAATTTGGTATCCTCTTCAATATTACTGGCTAACTCACCAATGTATTCCATCTTTTCCTTCCTAATTATTTTAGTTGCATTCTGTTGGTTTTTCAAAGCTTCCCAATCCTCTAACTTCCCAGTAATTTTTGTTCTGTGCCCTCTCTTTGGTTTTTATGTTGTCTTTGAATTCTCTTATCAGCCATTGCTGCTCTGTTTTCATCCCTGCCCGTGTTCTTCTCAAATCAATTTTGACCAGTTTTTCTCTCATGCCTCTCTAGTCCTTTTTTGTTTCGACATCTGACTTTAGCTTCTCCTTCTCCAATGTCAGGGTGAATTTGATCATATTATGCTCACTTGCCCCTAAGGGTTCTTTGAACTTAAGTGACCCAATTAATTCCGGTTCATTACAACACCCAATCCGTAACAGGTGATCCCCAAGTGGGCTCAATCATGAGCTACTCTAAAAAGCATCTTGTAGGCATTCTAGGAATTCCTCCTGAGACCAACACCATCCAAATTTTCCTAATCACCTGCATGACAATCCCCCATGACTATTGTAACAGTGCCCTTTTGGCACACATTTTCTATTTCCCATTGTAATTTGTGGACCACATACTCACTACTGTTTGGAGGTCTCTGTACAATTCCCATCAGGGATTTTTTTTTTTTTTTTTACATTTGCTGTTCCTTAATTCTACCCACAGATTCTACACCTTCCAACCCTATGCCAGCTCTTTCTAATGATTTTATTTACTATTTTAGCAACAGAGCCACAGAAAGCCACTACCAGCTTGTTCTTGGCTTGTTCTTTCAAGAAACATGTAAGTATCTGGGAAACAAGAGGATCTGCAGATGCTAGAAATCTAGAGAACTACACACAAAGTGCTGGAGGATCTCAGCATGTCAGGCAGCATCTATGGATGGGAATCAATATTTCAGGCTAAGACCCTTCATCGGGACTCTTGATACCCACATATCTGGAATATCAACAAGCAAATACAATAAAAAGTAGTGCAAAATAAGGAAAACCTTTGACAAAATTCAGTTCAAGGCTTAAAAAAACCTGCCAAACAGAGCTCAATAGTTAACAAATACAACAAAGGCAATAAACACTTCCATCAATACCAACATTGACTTTTTTTTAAATAAAAATATCTTGCTGCCACTTCAATCAGTAAAATTTACAAAGATAAGTAAGAACTTTAGAAAAGACTATTTACGCTCAAACCCACTTAGATTAACACTACCTTGGACAGAAGGAGGAAGAGAATTAACACACATGAAAAAGAAATCACACAACAGTCAGATAAAACTTCTAAGTATACACTTTCATCAAAAATGAACAGGATTCATCACTCCATGTGTGTGTATGCAATCGTGATAAGGAATACAGGCCAGAAAACTTCAATGAGAGGCCAACTCAGAAAAATGAATCATCACTATGGAAGTATGACCCTCCATGGGAGACATCCCAACGATCTGAGCAGACGAGATGGTGACAAGGAAGCATCGAGAACCTGACTGAGAGTTGGAGACCTCTTCCCAGAAACAGAGGGGTTCCTTGCAGAAATACAGGACAAGGTGGTTAACGAAAGGGAAAAAAAATCGAAAATACAAACAAACTAGGCAATAAGTACAGAAAATGCCAAGAGAAACCAGACACAATCCAACACATTCCAGGATCCTGCAGCAGTTCAACTTAATCTGATTACATACAAAGGTACAATCAAGTGGCAAATATCATTCACCAAAATCTTGCCTTAAAATACAAACTCATGAATGCCCTCCATCACTTCAAAAAGGCACCATAAATTCAAGCCTGATCCAGTTTCAGAATCAAAATCTGACAAATTCTGTGATAATCAATACATTACTTCAGATAGGACAATCCATAATAACCATCTGGATATAATATTACAGGATAAACAAGTAGGAACAACTCCCTCAATAGATAAAACCATTCCCAACACACACAATGTTCCTCGACCAGAGGAGCACCTCACCACAGCTATTGTTTCTTTCATCAGTCAGACAACCAAAAAATTTTCTCTGTCAATCAGCTTCCAAATGTTGCTACTCTGTCCTTCGTTGCCACGACCCGCTGCTGATTCCCTTCTCCTCATCATACATTCTTACCCCGACCATCGTCCAGAGCCCCAAACTCTGCCCTGTGCAGACCTGCCTCTGGTTTCTGACCCTGCTCCACTGAACATCCAACTAATGGTTTCCCATTTTGCTTTCAGTCTTTAGAGGACAGTGGTGTTCTCTAACAACCTTTGAGAAGCAGGGAAAATGACCCATAATGTGGAAATGTGCAGTGAATAAGGATGATAACTACCAATGTCATTCTTCCTCTGCCCAGAGACTTGAGGGGCGAAGAACATCTAAGACAGAACTGCAGTCAGCTCGACTTCTTCAGACTGCAAGGGAAACCTCTTCACCCACAGAGTGGTGACTGTTTGGAACCCATCACCACAGGGAGAGTGAGAGGGGAACAACAAGGGAGGATTTAAATTGACCCTCATGGAACTGAATCACTGGCAGGGTCCAGCCGGCCTGAGTTGACTCTCTACTGTACAGTAGTTGTGTTATAAATTCACTGAGTACCGGAGACAGAATTTAAAATAGAACTGATTTATTTTTCTCAGATCCAGAATATTAAACTCCAGTCCCATTAAAGGTGAATATGCAGCAGAGGAAACTCCTCCCATGCCCAGTGACCAGGGTACAGAACTGGGTGTGGTGAGCAGCAGCAATAATTGCAGAGTTCAGCACCGACAGTCACTCTCAAAATTGCATTCAGCAACTGTGATGGACAAAATCCAACATGCAGCATATTGAAACTTTTTCCCCCCAGTGTGAACCCGGTATTGTATCACAAGGTTACATCACTGAGTTAATCGCTTCCCACATTCACAGCAGGTGAACGACCTCTCCCCAGTGTGAAATTGCTGGTGTCTATGAAGGTTGGATGATCGATGGAATCCCTTCCCACAGACTGAGCAGGTGATCGGTCTCTACCCAGTGTGAACTCACTGGTGTCTCAGTAGATGTGATGATCGTGTGAATGCTTTCCCACATTCACAGCAGGTGAATGGCCTCTCCCCAGTGTGAACTCGCTGGTGTGCCACTAGTTTGGATGACTGAGTGAATCCTTTCCCACATTCTGAGCAGGTGAACCACCACTCCCCAGAGTGATCTGACTGGTGTTCCAATAGGGAGGATGACCGACTGAATCCCTTTCCACAGTCTGAGCAGGTGAATGGCCTCTCTCCAGTGTGAACTTGCTGGTGTCTCTGTAGGGTGGATGATTGATGGAATCCTTTCCCACAGTCTGAGCAGGTGAACGGTCTCTCCCCAGTGTGAACTCGCTAGTGCATCTGTAGGTTGGATGACCGAGTGAATCCCTTCCCACAGTCTGAGCAGGTGAACGGCTTCTCCCCAGTGTGAACTTGCTGGTGACTCTGTAGGTGGGCTGACTGAGTGAATGTCTTCCCACAGACTGAGCAGGTGAACGGCCTCTGCCCAGTGTGAACTGACTGGTGTCTCTGTAGGGTGGAAGAGTGAAGGAAACTCTTCCCACAGTTTGAGCAGGTGAAATCCCTCTCTGCAGTGTGAACTGCCTGATGTATCAGTAGGTGAGACGCCTGAGTGAATCCCTTCCCACACTCTGTGCAGGTGAATGGTCGCTCCCCGGTGTGCACTTGTTGGTGAGCCATTAGGTCAGATGACCAAGTGAATCCTTCCCCACAAATTCAGCAGATGACCAGCCTCTACCCAGTGTTAACTGACTGGTGTGTCTACAAGTGAGAAGACTGACTGAATCCCTTCTCACATACAGAACAGGTGAATGGCCTTGTCCAAGTGTCAACTTACTGATGTACCTTCAGTTGAGATGACTGTCTGAATCCATTCCCACTGTCTGAGCAGGAAGGATGATCGAGTGAATCCCTTGCTCCACTTCTTAAATATCTAGACAGAAACAACAAAACTGACGACTTGTGTTCGAGATTCCCGTAGACAAATTCCTTGTCACATTTAACCTGTAAAAAGATTTACAAAATCCATCAGTGGGTGAAGGACAACATTTTAGATGAGATCACTTTAGTCACCAAGGAGTGATCTGACATCACACTGTTACAGTGAAGTTCAACCCAAGTTGGAGAGAGAAATTATCTTCTAACTGGGCACAGTGCTGGTATCTGGAATGACCAACAAACTCTCTGATGCTCTTCCTGTCTCTAAAGAATGGGGCATTTCTGCCATCTCCAATCTGTGACCTGGCTCAGTTTGACTCTCTCCGTTGGTATTATTCCCTGTTCCCACTGAGCTGCATGGGTGTCTGGCTCCACAGTAACTGAAACACACTCACGCAAATAGCCTTTGTTGACGTGCAGCTGGGATTTTCTTTTATCTACTGTTAATTTCAAGTGCCATAGTTTTAACGCCATGTAAATATCTCCTACTCAGATGTATGGTTGGTCTGCACGGCTGTTAAAAGGAATTAGAGTGAATGTTAGTATTATTTAAGGTTCTTGTCTCAGTCATAGAAAAGAACAACACAGAAACAGACCCTTTGGTCCATCTAGTCTGTGCTGAACTATTTAAACTTTCTACTCCCATATCCCTACTATCCAGGTACTTATACAAACCTCTGAAATGTTGAAATTGAGCTCGTATGCATCACTTGTGCTTTCTGCTCATTCCACACCTGGATGACCGTCTGTGTGAAGAAGTTTCCCCTCATGTTCCCCTTAACTTTTCACCTTTCACCCTTAACCCATGGCCTGTGGATGTAGTCCCACCCCATCTCAGTGGTAAAAGCCAGCTTGCATTTACCCTATCTATACCCCTCATAATTTTGTTACACCTCCATCAAATCTCCCTTTATTCCTTGGAATGTTCTAAAGTCCTGACCTGTTCAATCTCCCCTTATAGCCAAAGTCCTCCAGACCTGGCAACATCCTTGTGAATTTTCTCTGAACTCTTTCAACCTCTTTTACATCTTTCCTGCAGGTTGGTGACCAAAACTTCACTCCAAATTAGATCTCACCAATATCTTGTACAACGTTAACAAAACATCCATCTCCTGTACTCAGTACTTTGGTTTATGAAGGCCAATGCACCAAAATCTTTTCTTTTTTCCATCCCTATCTACCTGTGACACCATTTTCAGTGAATTATAGAGCTGTATTCCCAGATCCCTTTCTTCAACAACACTCCTCAGTGCCCATCCATTCACTGTGCAAGACCTAGGTCCTATCAAAAACCTCACACTTGTCTGCATTAAATTCCACTTTCCATTTCTCAACCCATATTTACAGCTGGTCCAGATCACACTGCAAGCCATGATAGCCTTCCTCACTGTCCACTACACCCCAATCTTGGTGTCATCCACAAATTTGCTGATCCAGTTAACCACACTATCATCCAGATTACTGATATAGATGACAAACAACAGATCCAGCACTGATCCCTGTGGCACACCACTAGTCACAGGTCTCCAGTCAGAGAGGCAACCCTCTGCTACCACACTCTGGCTTCTCCCAAAGACAATGTTTCATTCAATTTACTATCTCATCTTGAATGCTGAGTGACTAAACCTTCTTGACCAACCTCCCATATAAGACTTCATTAAGTGCCTTGCTAAAGTCTATGTAGACACCATCCACTGCCTTGCCTTCATCCACTTTCCTGATAACTTCCTCATGAGACTCTAAGATTGGTTAGCCATGACCTACCATGCACAAAGCCACACTGTCTGTTCTTAATCAGTCCACATTGATCGAAATACTTATATATCTGGTTCCTGCACATACGTTCCAATAACCTTCCCACTACTGATGTCAAGCTCACCAACGTATAATTTCCAAGTTTATTTTTAGAGCTTTTCTTGAACAGCAGAACAATGTTGGCTGTCCTCCAATCCTCCAGTACCTCACCTGTCACTGAGGGTTATTTAAATATCTGTGTTTAGGTCCTGACAATTTCTGCATGTGTCTTCCTCAGGGTCCCGGGGAACAACTTGTCAGGCCCTGGTTATTTATCCACGCTAATTTGCCTTGAGACAACAAACACCTCCACCTCTGTAATCTGTACAGGGTCCATGAAGTTGATGCCGCTTTGCCTCACTTCTGTAGACTCTGTGTCCATCCCCTGAGCAAATACGGATGCAAAAACACTATTTAAAATCTCTCCTATCTATTTTGACTCCTCATATAGATTACCATTCTGATCTTCCAGTGTGGGCATGTTTCTGTGTTAGAGTGGATTTCTTTTTGGGTAGATGATTTGTTAACACTTAAATGACTTTGGCCACCAGACTTCTATTTTAACTGTTTGACAAAGGACTGTGGATTGAGTCCACCACAATGGGCTTCCTAAAAGGTGTAAATAACAGATTCTTCTGGTGCCTGATGCTGTAGTTTCGAAGACAGTCTTATCTATACATTATAAATATTAATTGTCTTCTATGTTAGCGCGTAAAATGCCAAATAAATGTATTGTGGATTGAACTAAAGGCTGTGGATACCAACACAGACATGTTGGCGTCAGAAGGAAAGGATGAAATCTGAAGGTGTGATGATTGTACGTAACTTCAAAAGGAAGCATTGTCTGTAACTTTTTAAGTAGCAATTGCCTTTGTGTTTAGCATATAAATATCGAGCCCACATTTCAGCTAGCAGACCTTTCTACGGAAAGCATCTCCGTCCGTAAGATGCCTGCTGTACCTTGTTGTGTGGAATAAAGAAACTGCTTTGTATCTACCAGTGACTCTGTCTCTCCGGTGATTTCATCCACGCTACAACATTTGGTGTCAGGAGTGGGATACTTTTCGTGACCCGTCGTGTGGCCAGCGTTCCTAGCAGTCTAAGTTGGTGAGTAATTTTCTAAAATAACACTCACACTTGGATCTGTTCGGTCGGTGGACACACGGGAACACGAGGTATCACGAACATGGAGAAATGACTGGTAGATATTAAAGTAGTGTGTGCGTGTGCATGTTTGTTTATGTAAGTGAGGAATCTTTGCATGTTAACTTGGTGAGAGTTGGACCACCAGTTGCAAAAGGTGTTAACCAACGGTACGGTTCGAGACGTCAGCGTGGGGGCGTGTATACTCGTTCGGGGAGCTGCATTTTAGCGTATGTGTGTGCAAGTGTGATGCAAGGGAATATAGCAGGCATCAAGAGTTCGGGTACTCAAAAGTGGCAGATTGTGGAATACATACTCCGCAGTTTTATATTTTGCGCAGTGTGGGAATTAGTATGGAGATATAGGGAAAGGTTTTACCCAGATAAGTCTACCAGAATGGCACCTATTGAAGTCAGGCAACGTCAGGCTGAGAACCCTGACGATCCGAGCCGGCCCTTGACCTTGATTACAACTATTCATAAGCCCTTCACCCCCGGGGAGAAACAGAGCATTTTGTCCGAGTTGCCCTCACTTAAAGTCGCCTGTGGGAATTCAGAATTCTGGCGCAAACTCGAGGAAATGGTTGAAATTCACCAGATGCACCCTAAAGATATACATGTGTTAGTGAAAGCCAAGTGCCCAAGGAATATGTGGGACAGGATGGCCCAGGGGGTGTGGGATGGTACATGGGCAACTACCAGGAGCGCCAGTAATGAAGAAAGATATCGCTCCTTTAAAGAGGAAGTGAGGCAGCGCCTGGGGGGAGGCGAGAGTAGCTGGGAAATGATAATGACTGTCATTCAAAAGGCTGACGAGACAGCCATGGATTACGCAGAACGTAAATACCGAGTGTACGAAGAGTATTCAGGGTTGGATAACCCAGGGAGGGACGACCCAGTCTTCCTAAAAATGCTGAAGGAAGGGCTGACTTCAGCCCACCAAGAAGTTTTAGATTTAGGCATAACGGTAGGGTCCAACTACTCTGAGATAGTTTCGTGGGCCAGTGAGATTGACCAAAGAAAAGGCAAGATAAATCGTAAAGTGGGTATAGTGGATGCAGCTGCTGTGATATCCCGGAGGGTTTGCTTTGCTTGCCAGCAGCCAGGCCACTTTGCAAAGGACTGCCGGACCAGGTATAAGGCAGTGAAGGAGCTGATATGCTACAGCTGTGGCCTATCGGGACATGGCTGGAGACAGTGTCTAAAAGGGAGGGGAAAACCCAGGCGAAGGAGACAGCAGACACCCAGTCACTCACCCCATCAGCAACCAGTCTGACTGTTGATCAGATCAAGGAGTTAGTGACAGCGCCTCTTAAGGCAGAGAAGGATGTGGCAGCAGGCTTCACGGCCAGCTCTGATGACTCACGGATGTACATAACGGCATTGTTAGGGGGACGGCAATGCAATATGTTAGTGGACACAGGGGCATCTGTATCGATAACAGACTTGCCCTTACCAACGACCAGACAGGCCAGTTATATCAGGGGTGTAGGAGGGAAAACAGTAAAAGCAGAAACAAGCGAGATGCAAATACTAGAAATCGGGGGAGTACAGCTTCCATGTATTTTTGGGTATGTCCAAAGAATGAGGGCGCGATCCTTGGAATAGACATCCTAAGGGAAGCAGGAGCTGTCATAGATTCAGGAAAAGGAAAAATCCACTCTAACATTCTGTACTGACCTTCTCCATGTCTCTATGACAGAGAAGCTGGGCAACTTTGATTGTCAGGGGAAACTGGTAGGAATGACAATGGAGCAGCAATGGCTGGAGTTTCTGGGAGCAATTCGGGAGCTGAGTGATAGATACATCCCAAAGAAGTGGAAGCATTGTAAAGGCAGGAGGGCATAAACGTGGCTGAAATGAGAAGCCAAAGCCAACGAGAGGCAAATAATAGAGAAAAAAAACATTGGGAAGCTTTTAGAAACCAACAGAAGGTAACTAAAGAAAGTCAGATGAGCTCAGGGTGTGGAATTATGATATTGTAGTAATTAATGAGTCTTCTTAGCACCCAACAACTTGAGGTATTTAGAGGAACAAAATATCTGGGGTCTCAAAATCGCTTGAAAACCAAGGTTCCCTGCACCAGTTACCTTTCAACTTTCATTTTGGAAGACACATACAAACTCTACATCCTCAAAATTCACCTTTGAAGAACTCCCACTTACCAAGTACACCTTTTAAAAATTGACCTTTCTCCAATTTGGAATCTCAAGAGGGGTCCAGACCTCTGTGTTTCCGTATTTACTTGGAATCTCATGGCATTACGATCACTAGATACAAAGTGTTCCCCTACACTAATTTCTGTCAGTAGCTCTGGACCATTTCCTAATAGCTTATTGCACACTTCTACATCTGAAATCTTATCTGCTGATTAAGGTCACATTTGACAAACTCTACCCCTTCTAGTCCTTTTACAGTATGGGAGTCCCAGTCCATATATGAAAAGTTAAAATCACTTACTGTATCAACCTTTGTTTCATGGCATGGTCTGCGATCTCTCTACAAATTTGTTCCTCTAAATCCCTCAGACTGTTGGGTGCAATCAAGTCCCAATAATGGCTACAATATCATGATTCCCTGTCCTGAGCTCATCTGGCTTTCCTACGATGCTTCTTGCATTGTGATATACACAGCTCAGCACATTCATCGCACCATGCTCAACCATTTGATTGCTGACTCTACCTGAGGTCTGAACAACATCTGACAGATGTCAAGAAAACAAACTCTCCCTCATTGTCACAAAAAAACAAAGGAGCTGATTATGGACGACAGGAGGAATGGAGACAGGCTAACCCCTATTGACATCAATGGATCTGGGGTTGAGAGGGTGAACAGCTTTAAGTTCCTCGGCATAAACATCACCGAGGAACTCATGTGGTCTGTACATACTGGCCATGTGGTGAAAAAGGCAGAATAGTGCCTCTTTCACCTCAGATGATTGAAGTTTAGTATGGGCCCCCAAATCCTAAGAACATTCTACAGGGGCACAATTGAGAGCATCCTGACTGGCCGCATCACTGCCTGGTATGGGAACTTTACTTCCCTCAATCGCAAGACTCTGCAGAGAGTGGTGGGGACAGCCCAGCGCATCTGTAGATGTGAACTTCCAACTATTCAGGACATTCACAGAAACAGGTGTGTAAAAAGGGCCCAAATGATACTGGGGACCCAATTCACCACAAACACAAACTGTTCCTGCTGCTACCATCCAGGAAACTACCACAGCAAAAGGACCAACAGGCTCCAGGACAGCTTTGTCCAGCAGGACATCAGACTGATTAATTCATGCTGACACAATTATATTTCTATGTTATATTGACTGTCCTATGTACAAACTATTTATTATAAATTACTATAACTTGCACATTTAGATGGAGAGGTAACGTAAAGATTTCTACTCCTCATGTATATGAAGGATCTAAGTAATGAAATCAATTCAATTCCATTCACCCTCTCCACTCTCTGTTCTAGCATTCTCCCTCCCACCTCCCCCCCGCAACCTTATTTTAACCAACACCCCCGACCCCCCACACTCGCACAAGCCAGTCTTACACTAGAATATTAGACCTCTGCTAGTTTTAATTCCCGAACTAACAAATCCCTTGTCACCGCTTTGACTTTCCTCTGCCAGGTAATTTCCGCCCCCCCCCGCCCCCGCCAGCGAACAGTTTCTAAAGTGGTCCACCTATTGTTGTGTGGGATGGTCACAAGAGTACTCTGTGATGGCTATTTAAACTCATTCCACTTCCTGACGCTCACCCAGTTTCCTGTGTCCTGCACCTTGGGTGAAACTCACCTCTCTTCATGTCATAGCTATCACCACCCCCGCCCCCCACAAACTCCCGTATGATCCAGAATTCATCCATTTCCAGCTCCAACTCCTTAGAGTGAAGGGTTACAAGCTGCAGCTGGATACACATTTTGTAGGTGAAGCATCAGGGACACGGGAGGTCTCCCCACCTTCCCACCAAATGTCCCCTTTAATTTGTAATTACCAGTGTGTGCAAAAATACCTTGTGCTGTCCAATTTTTACCCAGTGGCAACAAGATGTGCACACTGAATTTTATATAGAGAGGTATTCATTTTAACAGCTAGCAAATCACTGTTAATAAAAAGTTTGATCTCCTCTGGGTTCGATTCAGTTCATCCGCACTCTCACACAACCTATGTAGCAGGCCTGTAGTGGGTAATGAAGGATTTTCTCGCCAGAGCTTTTGTACACTGTCCATACCTGATTTGCTTGTTAAATGATGCTTTAAAAACTCAGATATCCAAATATCACTTGCAAATATCACTTCCCACTTGCAAATTCTCCAGCAACTTTTGCATTGCCACAATACACACAGGTAACACCAGTTTCTGTATCGTACATAAATATTTCCCCTGAACCCTCCCCCAGGTGACTGACGGTGGTGAACTCATTGATGGCAATGCCAATCAATATGAAGGGAAGGGCAGTAATCTGTCTCATTGGAGTCTGGCACATTTGTGATGTGAAAGCTATTTGGTGCCCAGGGCAAAGGTGTTTGGTATCATTATGTACCCAGAAAGAATGGGTCAAAACATGTTCCCACGGGCAGACAACAGGAAATCTGCAGATGCTGGAAATTCAAGCAATGCACAAAGTTGCTGGTGAACGCAGCATCTCTAGGAAGTGGTACAGTCGACATTTCGGGGGTCTCGGCCCGAAATGTCGACTGTACCTCTTCCTGGAGATGCTGCCTGGCCTGCTGTGTTCACCAGCAACTTTGCTGTGCGTTGCTTGAATTTCCAGCATCTGCAGATTTTCTCGTTTGTGATTGGAGGCAGAGCAAAGGTGATTTTCTCAACAGCTGATGTAAAAGATTTTGTTCCCTCTCTCCGAGTTCCCAATCCTTGCATTTAAATAGCTGGAGCTCAGCTCTGTCTGAGAGATCCATCGGTTCCCATTCCCTCATCAGCCGGAAGCTCCCTGGGGCCCGTGTACGGATCGTGGGGCTGAGAGAGAGGGACGAGAGCAGGACTGTCCCGGGATTGCGGGTCATGGTGTCCGTATCGCAAAGCAATTGCCCCTCAGTCGGTAGTGAAAACGGTCGCACGGAGAAACACTTATCAGCAGCAATATCCGAGGCCTTTAGTACACTGCGCGCATACGCGATATTCGGGAACAGCCGCAACCCTGACGCCTGCGCATTCGATCGGTGTTTCAGCGACGATGAACATTGCAGCGCAGAGCTTTCTGGGTAATCACAGTGCCATTAAAAGTTTCTGCAAGCACAGGTTCCCTGTCCATACCTCAGTTTTTTTTTGTGTAGAAAACTCAGCAGCTCTTTTAACGCAGAAAGCAGCTCCCATAAAACAATACACTTAATATCAGCAAACTTTCCGCGTGTTTAATGCCAAAGTAGAACGTTCTTACAAATGCAGATATAAAACACAAGAGATTCTGCTGTTGCAGGAGATGTGGACACAAACACATAAAATGCTGGAGGAACTCTGCAGTTCAGGCAGCAACTAAGCAGAGGAGTACACAGCTAATGCCTGCTGAAGGGGCTCGGCATTTATTCCTCTCCACATTTGCGACCTGATCTGTTGATTTCCTCCAGTATTTTGCAGAAATTCACCACCTTTTCTTTCAATCAAACAGTTTCAAAATGTTTCTGATCTTTCATTTGTAGCCACATCCTGCTGGTCTGATTCCTCTTCTTCCTCCTCCTTGTAAACTCCAGGTCCCATCTCTTTCTGGAGCCCCAAAGCCCTGATTCAGGCTGGTTTCGGACTGTGCACCATCGAAGATTCACTCGCTAGTCTGCTGTCAGACTTTAGAGGCGCATTGCAACAACCCAACTGTCTGAGACACAGTCTTTTGAAATGAGTGAAAATAACAGAAAACGTTGAAAAGAGCGGGGAAGAAGGAGTTTAACTAACTTCATCCAGAGTTCTGAAGGACATCAAAACCACAGTGAGCTCATCGTCTTATTCAGCCCGGAGAGAAGCATGAAGGAATTTCATGCAGGTGTACAGGATGATGAGAGGCTTTGATCGTGTGGATAGCCAGAGGCTTTTTCCCGGGGCTGAAATGGCTAACATGAGGGAGGAATAGGTTTAAGCTGCTTGGAAGTAGGTACAGAGGAGATGTCAGAGCTAAGTTTTTACACAAAGAGCGGTGTGTGTGTGAAATGCACTGCCAGCGACGTGGTAGAGGCGGATACAATAGGGTCTTTTAAGAGACTCTTAGATAGGTAGATGGAGATTAGGAAAATAGAGGGCTATGCGGTAGGGTAATTCTAGACAGTTTCTAGAGTAAGTTACATGGTCGGCACAACATTGTGGGCCGAAGGGTCTGTAATGTGCTGTATATTTCTATGATTCCATGAAATTCAAGGGAAATCTCCTGTCCCACGGAGTGGTGACTAGTTACAACCTGTCATCACAGGGAGAGTGAGAGGGGAACGGCAGGGATAGATTTTGATATACTGATATGGAACAGAAACATGGGCAGGGACGAGATGGGCCGAGTGGCCTCTCTAGTGTACATTGTGAGTGTGGTAGAGACAGTAAGTACCTGAGACACGGGATTTGATACAGAACTGATTTATCTTTCACAGATTCACAATATTAAACACCAGTCTAGTTTAAGGCTAATATCAGCAGAACAGACTCCTCCAATGCTCAGTGACCAGGATTCAGTCCTGGGTGCGATGAGCAGCCGCAAGAACTGCAGATTCTGACAGTAACAGTCCCTCATGAACCTGCAGCTGCCTTCAGTCACCGTGATGGTTAAACATTTGACACAGAGCTGATTTGAACTTCCTCACTGATGTGAAGTTGCTGGTGCTGCAGCAGCTGGGATGGTTTAGTAAAACTCTTTGCTCACTCCGGACAGAAATGTCTTGTCTACTTGTTGTGAACTCACCAGAGCATCACAAGGTGGGTTAACTGAATGAGTCTCTTCGCACACACGGAGCAGGTGAACGGCCGCTTCCCAGTGCGAAGCTGTTGGTGTATCTGCAGGAGCACTGAAACAGAATCTGTGGCCATTCAGCCCCTCAAACCATCAACAAGATGGCGGCTGCTCTCCCATCTCAGCCACATGTTTCTGTCCGATCCTCATTTCCTCGATCCCTTCGGTCTCCTCGCATCTGCTGACCTCTGTTTTTATGTGAGGACGATCACTGAGTCTTCACTGCCCTGCGTGGTGGGGATTATTTACAGACATTCACCACCCTCGGAGTGGAGACATTTCCCCTCATCTCAGTCCCGGACAGTCCACCCCCTTTTTCAGAGACTGGGATCCCTGGTTCAACCGGTAATGATGTTGTGCATTTCAATGTGATCACCTCTCAGTCCTCGATTCTCTGAATGAAAGGGTTATTGCATTTGATCTTTCTTCATATGATGACCCCACCACTCCAGGGATCAGTCTGGTGAATCTTCATTGCACTCTGTATAACAAATACTCTCTAACCTCTTTGTTAATCCTCTATGGAATTAATTTCCATCTTCTGCAGCCCCGTGTTGCCCCAACCACTCACCTCCCACGCCTGTCACTATTTCCACCTTCCCACCTCCCCCTCACCTGGATCCACCTCTCACTCCCCAGCTCTTGCCCCATCCCCACCCCTCACCTCTTTTCTCTGACTATTTCCCGTTCACTCTCAGTCCAGAGGGAGGGTCTCGGCCCGAAATGTTGACGGTCCATTTCCCTCCACAGATGCTGCCCGACCCACTGAGTTCCTCCAGCAGTTTGTTCTTTGGTCTGTATAACCCGTGTTAGTGTGGGGAGCGGGATTTTACACCATATTCCAGCTACAATCTCAACAAAACACAAATAATTGTCACTTTGCCCGGACCATTGACCCCGCTTGCAGGGCAACAGTCTGCCGGTGTTTGCCCCCCAATGTGGTGAATCGCCACCACCGTGGGCTCAGACATTTCCACAGATGAGCCCCTCCTGTCCCCACCGGGACAAACATCCTGTCCGCCCCCTCTCTCACCGTCTTCATCCTTTCAATAAAATCCCCCTCTCCCTCCCCGGGGAACCGGCATCAAACTGACGGGCCGAGCGGTCTCCTCCTACCTCTCAGCGATACATCAGACTCCGGCCGCAGGAGACGCTTCACAAACGCCCCAACTTCCCTCGGAGGGAAATGGAAATAAATCAGAAAGCGGACATTTTGGCCAGTTCGTTCTGTTGCAAGGACGTGGCTGGGGACGAACCCAAGTGCAGGACACAGATGCTGAGGCAGAGTCGTCAGGCGTAGTCCCTCCGTGAATGGGGAGTCAATATCCAGGAGACGATGCAAAGCTGGAACTAACAGTTCTCAGGAATAGGAAACGAGGTTTACTCTCTCTAGAGTTGACCAACGAACTGGCGAAGCTGTGTAGTGAGGCCATCATACTTTTTTCACAGTCCTTGATGCAAACCAAGTGTACCATAATTGAGTAAGCTAGCAGCAATTGGAAATCTAATGTCCGTAATTAGGGTAAAATCAGGGAGCAAGGAGCGTTAAAGGGGAACAACCAAACAGAACCATGACAATTTAAACCCACAGAATGCTGAACCGCCTGGAGACAGTGGACATGGGGAGGATGTTTCCATCAGACGGGGAGTCTGGGGAATGAGAGGACAGCCGCAGAATAAACATCTTCCCTTTTAAACTGAGATGAGAGAAACTTCTTCAGCCTGAGGAGTTTGTTGCAAAGAGTGGTCGATCTGAGGAGTTTGTTGCAACAGATAGGTGGTTGCCTTTATAATTTTAGATTTGAGGCTG
>NW_026948203.1:0-47779 GCF_963921235.1 Mobula hypostoma
CGCTGGTGGGAGACCAATCCCAGAGGTAGACCAATCCCACCAGCGATCAAAAGGACGTCTCCGCTCTCTCGTAGCAGAGCAATCCCACCAGCGATCAAATGGCAGTCTCCCCTCTCTGGCAGCAGAGCAATCCCACCAGCGATCAAAAGGCAGTCTCCCCTCTCTGGTAGCAGACCAATCCCACCAGTGATCAAAAGGCAGTCTCCCCTCTCTGATAGCAGACCAATCCCACCAGCGATCAAAAGGCAGTCTCCCCTCTCTGGTAGCAGACCAATCTCACCAGCGATCAAAAGGCAGTCTCCCCTCTCTGATAGCAGACCAATCTAACCAGCGATCAAAAGACAGTCTGCCCTCTCTGGGAGCAGACCAATCCCACCAGCGATCAAAATGCAGTCTCCCCTCTCTGGTAGCAGAGCAATCCCACCAGCGATCAAAAGGCAGTATCCGATCTCTGTTGGCAGAGCAATCCCACCAATGATCAAAAGGCAGTCTCCCCTCTCTGGTGGCAGAGCAATCCCACCAGCGATCAAAAGGCAGTCTCTTCTCTCTGGTAGCAGAGCAATCCCACCAATACTGAAAAGGCAGTCTCCCCTCTCTGGTAGCAGAGAGATCCCAAAAGCGATCAAAAGGCAGCCTCCCCTCTCTGGTCGCAGACCAACCCCACCAGCGATCAAAAGGCAGTCTCCCCTCTCTGGTAGTAGACCAATCCCAGCAGCTATCAAAAGGCAGTCTCCCCTCTCTGGTAGTACAGCAATCCCACCAGCGATCAAAAGGCAGTCTCCTCTCTCTGGCAGCAGACCAATCCCACCAGTGATCAAAAGGCAGTCTTTCCTCTCTGGAAGCAGACCAATCCCACCAGCGATCAAAAGGCAGTCTCCCGTTTCTGGTAGCAGACCAATCCGACCAGCGATCAAAAGGTAATCTCCCCTCTCTGGTAGTAGAACAATCCCACAAGTGATCAAAAGGCAGTCTCACCTCTCTGGTAGCAGAGCAATCCCACCAGTGATCAAAAGGCAGTCTCCCCTCTCTGGTAGTAGAACAATCCCACCAGCGATCAAAAGGCAGTCTCAGCTCTCTGTTGGCAGAGCAATCCCACCAATGATCAAAAGGCAGTCTCCCCTCTCTGATAGCAGACCAATCAGACCAGTGATCAAAAGGCAGTCTCCCCTCTCTGGTAGCAGGGAGATCCCAACAGCGATCAAAAGGCAGTCTCCCCTCTCTGGTATCAGAGCAACCCACCATCGATCAAAAGGCAGTCTCCCCTCTCTGATAGCAGACCAATCCCACCAGTGATCAAAAGGCAGTCTCCCCTCTCTGGTAGTAGACCAATCCCACCAGCGATCAAAAGGCAGTCTCCCCTCCCTGGTAGTAGACCAATCCCAGCAGAGATTAAAAGACAGTCTCCCCTCTCTGGTTGCAGACCAATCCCACCAGCGATCAAAAGGCAGTCTCCCCTCCCTGGTAGTAGACCAATCCCACCAGCGATCAAAAGGCAGTCTCCCCTCCCTGGTAGTAGACCAATCCCAGCAGAGATTAAAAGACAGTCTCCCCTCTCTGGTTGCAGACCAATCCCACCAGCGATCAAAAGGCAGTCTCCCCTCCCTGGTAGTAGACCAATTCCACCAGAGATCAAAAGGCCATCTCCCCTCTCTGGTAGTAGACCAATCCCACCAGCGATCAAAAGGCAGTCTCCGCTCTCTGGTAGCAGAGCCATCCCACCAGCTATCAAAAGGCAGTCTCCCCTCTCTGGTAGCAGAGCAATCCCACCAATGATGAAAAGGCAGTCTCCCCTCTCTGTTAGCAGAGAGATCCCAAAAGCGATCAAAAGGCAGCCTCCCCTCTCTGGTCGCAGACCAACCCCACCAGCGATCAAAAGGCAGTCTCCCCTCTCTGGTAGTAGACCAATCCCACCAGCTATCAAAAGGCAGTCTCCCCTCTCTGGTAGTACAGCAAGCCCACCCGCGATCAAAAGGCAGTCTCCTCTCTCTGGTAGCAGACCAATCCCACCAGTGATCAAAAGGCAGTCTCCCCTCTCTGGAAGCAGACCAATCCCACCAGCGATCAAAAGGCAGTCTCCCCTCTCTGGTAGCAGACCACTCCGACCAGCGATCAAAAGGCAATCTCCCCTCTCTGGTAGTAGAACAATCCCACAAGTGATCAAAAGGCAGTCTCACCTCTCTGGTAGCAGAGCAATCCCACCAGTGATCAAAAGGCAGTCTCCCCTCTCTGATAGCAGACCAATCCCACCAGCGATCAAAAGGCAGTCTCCCCTCTCTGGTAGCAGACCAATCCCACCAGCGATCAAAAGGCAGTCTCCCCTCCCTGGTAGTAGACCAATTCTACCAGAGATCAAAAGGCCATCTCCCCTCTCTGGTAGTACACCAATCCCACCAGCGATCAAAAGGCAGTCTCCGCTCTCTGGTAGCAGAGCCATCCCACCAGCTATCAAAAGGCAGTCTCCCCTCTCTGGTAGCAGAGCAATCCCACCAATGATGAAAAGGCAGTCTCCCCTCTCTGTTAGCAGAGAGATCCCAAAAGCGATCAAAAGGCAGCCTCCCCTCTCTGGTCGCAGACCAACCCCACCAGCGATCAAAAGGCAGTCTCCCCTCTCTGGTAGTAGACCAATCCCAGCAGCTATCAAAAGGCAGTCTCCCCTCTCTGGTAGTACAGCAATCCCACCAGCGATCAAAAGGCAGTCTCCTCTCTCTGGTAGCAGACCAATCCCACCAGTGATCAAAAGGCAGTCTCCCCTCTCTGGAAGCAGACCAATCCCACCAGCGATCAAAAGGCAGTCTCCCCTCTCTGGTAGCAGACCACTCCGACCAGCGATCAAAAGGCAATCTCCCCTCTCTGGTAGTAGAACAATCCCACAAGAGATCAAAAGGCAGTCTCACCTCTCTGGTAGCAGAGGAATCCCACCAGTGATCAAAAGGCAGTCTCCCCTCTCTGATAGCAGACCAATCCCACCAGCGATCAAAAGGCAGTCTCCCCTCTCTGGTAGCAGACCAATCTCACCAGCGATCAAAAGGCAGTCTCCCCTCTCTGATAGCAGACCAATCTAACTAGCGATCAAAAGACAGTCTCCCCTCTCTGGTAGCAGACCAATCCCACCAGCGATCAAAATGCAGTCTCCCCTCTCTGGTAGCAGAGCAATCCCACCAGAATTCAAAAGGCAGTCTCCCCTCTCTGGTAGCAGACCAATCCCACCAGCGATCAAAAGGCAGTCTCCCCTCTCTGGTAGCAGACCAATCCCACCAGCGATCAAAAGGCAGTCTCCCCTCTCTGGTAGTAGACCAATCCCACCAGCGATCAAAAGGCAGTCTCCCCTGTCTGGTGGTAGACCAATCCTTCCAGCGATCAAAAGGCAGTCTCCCCTCTGTCGTAGCAGAGCAATCCCACCAGTGATCAAAAGGCAGTCTCCCCTCTCTGTTAGCAGAGCAATCCCACCAGCGATCAAAAGGCAGTCTCCCCTCTCTGATAGCAGACCAATCCCACCAGTATTCAAAAGGCAGTCTCCCCTCTCTGGTAGCAGACCAATCCCACCAGCGAACAAAAGGCAGTCTCCCCTCTCTGGTAGTAGACCAATCCCACCAGCGATCAAAAGGCAGTCTCCCCTCTCTGGTAGTAGACCAATCCCACCAGCGATCAAAAGGCAGTCTCCCCTCTGTCGTAGCAGAGCAATCCCACCAGTGATCAAAAGGCAGTCTCCCCTCTCTGTTAGCAGAGCATTCCAACCAGCGATCAAAAGGCAGTCTCCCCTCTCTGATAGCAGACCAATCCCACCAGTATTCAAAAGGCAGTCTCCCCTCTCTGGTAGCAGACCAATCCCACCAGCGATCAAAAGGCAGTCTCCCCTCTCTGGTAGCAGACCAATCCCACCAGCGAACAAAAGGCAGTCTCCCCTCTCTGGAGGTAGACCAATCCCACCAGCGATCAAAAGGCAGTCTCCCCTCTCTGGTAGTAGACCAATCCCACCAGCGATCAAAAGGCAGTCTCCGCTCTCTCGTAGCAGAGCAATCCCACCAGCGATCAAATGGCAGTCTCCCCTCTCTGGCAGCAGAGCAATCCCACCAGCGATCAAAAGGCAGTCTCCCCTCTCTGGTAGCAGACCAATCCCACCAGTGATCAAAAGGCAGTCTCCCCTCTCTGATAGCAGACCAATCCCACCAGCGATCAAAAGGCAGTCTCCCCTCTCTGGTAGCAGACCAATCTCACCAGCGATCAAAAGGCAGTCTCCCCTCTCTGATAGCAGACCAATCTAACCAGCGATCAAAAGACAGTCTCCCCTCTCTGGGAGCAGACCAATCCCACCAGCGATCAAAATGCAGTCTCCCCTCTCTGGTAGCAGAGCAATCCCACCAGCGATCAAAAGGCAGTCTCCGATCTCTGTTGGCAGAGCAATCCCACCAATGATCAAAAGGCAGTCTCCCCTCTCTGGTGGCAGAGCAATCCCACCAGCGATCAAAAGGCAGTCTCTTCTCTCTGGTACCAGAGCAATCCCACCAATACTGAAAAGGCAGTCTCCCCTCTCTGGTAGCAGAGAGATCCCAAAAGCGATCAAAAGGCAGCCTCCCCTCTCTGGTCGCAGACCAACCCCACCAGCGATCAAAAGGCAGTCTCCCCTCTCTGGTAGTACAGCAATCCCACCAGCGATCAAAAGGCAGTCTCCTCTCTCTGGCAGCAGACCAATCCCACCAGTGATCAAAAGGCAGTCTTTCCTCTCTGGAAGCAGACCAATCCCACCAGCGATCAAAAGGCAGTCTCCCCTTTCTGGTAGCAGACCAATCCGACCAGCGATCAAAAGGTAATCTCCCCTCTCTGGTAGTAGAACAATCCCACAAGTGATCAAAAGGCAGTCTCACCTCTCTGGTAGCAGAGCAATCCCACCAGTGATCAAAAGGCAGTCTCCCCTCTCTGGTAGTAGAACAATCCCACCAGCGATCAAAAGGCAGTCTCAGCTCTCTGTTGGCAGAGCAATCCCACCAATGATCAAAAGGCAGTCTCCCCTCTCTGATAGCAGACCAATCAGACCAGTGATCAAAAGGCAGTCTCCCCTCTCTGGTAGCAGGGAGATCCCAACAGCGATCAAAAGGCAGTCTCCCCTCTCTGGTAGCAGAGCAATCCCACCATCGATCAAAAGGCAGTCTCCCCTCTCTGATAGCAGACCAATCCCACCAGTGATCAAAAGGCAGTCTCCCCTCTCTGGTAGTAGACCAATCCCACCAGCGATCAAAAGGCAGTCTCCCCTCCCTGGTAGTAGACCAATCCCAGCAGAGATTAAAAGACAGTCTCCCCTCTCTGGTAGCAGACCAATCCCACCAGCGATCAAAAGGCAGTCTCCCCTCCCTGGTAGTAGACCAATTCCACCAGAGATCAAAAGGCCATCTCCCCTCTCTGGTAGTAGACCAATCCCACCAGCGATCAAAAGGCAGTCTCCGCTCTCTGGTAGCAGAGCCATCCCACCAGCTATCAAAAGGCAGTCTCCCCTCTCTGGTAGCAGAGCAATCCCACCAATGATGAAAAGGCAGTCTCCCCTCTCTGTTAGCAGAGAGATCCCAAAAGCGATCAAAAGGCAGCCTCCCCTCTCTGGTCGCAGACCAATCCCACCAGCGATCAAAAGGCAGTCTCCCCTCTCTGGTAGCAGACCAATCCCACCAGCGATCAAAAGGCAGTCTCCCCTCTCTGGTAGTACAGCAATCCCACCCGCGATCAAAAGGCAGTCTCCTCTCTCTGGTAGCAGACCAATCCCACCAGTGATCAAAAGGCAGTCTCCCCTCTCTGGAAGCAGACCAATCCCACCAGCGATCAAAAGGCAGTCTCCCCTCTCTGGTAGCAGACCACTCCGACCAGCGATCAAAAGGCAATCTCCCCTCTCTGGTAGTAGAACAATCCCACAAGTGATCAAAAGGCAGTCTCACCTCTCTGGTAGCAGAGCAATCCCACCAGTGATCAAAAGGCAGTCTCCCCTCTCTGATAGCAGACCAATCCCACCAGCGATCAAAAGGCAGTCTCCCCTCTCTGGTAGCAGACCAATCCCACCAGCGATCAAAAGGCAGTCTCCCCTCCCTGGTAGTAGACCAATTCTACCAGAGATCAAAAGGCCATCTCCCCTCTCTGGTAGTACACCAATCCCACCAGCGATCAAAAGGCAGTCTCCGCTCTCTGGTAGCAGAGCCATCCCACCAGCTATCAAAAGGCAGTCTCCCCTCTCTGGTAGCAGAGCAATCCCACCAATGATGAAAAGGCAGTCTCCCCTCTCTGTTAGCAGAGAGATCCCAAAAGCGATCAAAAGGCAGCCTCCCCTCTCTGGTCGCAGACCAACCCCACCAGCGATCAAAAGGCAGTCTCCCCTCTCTGGTAGTAGACCAATCCCACCAGCTATCAAAAGGCAGTCTCCCCTCTCTGGTAGCAGAGCAATCCCACCAGCGATCAAAAGGCAGTCTCCCCTCTCTGGTAGCAGAGCAATCCCACCAATGATGAAAAGGCAGTCTCCCCTCTCTGGTAGCAGAGATATCCCAAAAGCGATCAAAAGGCAGTCTCCCCTCTCTGCTCGCAGACCAACCCCACCAGCGATCAAAAGGCAGTCTCCCCTCTCTGGTAGTAGACCAATCCCACCAGCTATCAAAAGGCAGTCTCCCCTCTCTGCTAGTAGAGCAATCCCACCAGCGATCAAAAGGCAGTCTCCTCTCTCTGGTAGCAGACCAATCCCACCAGTGATCAAAAGGCAGTCTCCCCTCTCTGGAAGCAGACCAATCTCACCAGCGATCAAAAGGCAGTCTCCGCTCTCTGTTGGCAGAGCAATCCCACCAATGATCAAAAGGCAGTCTCCCCTCTCTGGTAGCAGAGCAATCCCACCAGCGATCAAAAGGCAATCTCCGATCTCTGTTGGCAGAGCAATCCCACCAATGACCAAAAGGCAGTCTCCCCTCTCTGGTGGCAGAGCAATCCCACCAGCGATCAAAAGGCAGTCTCCTCTCTCTGGTAGCAGAGCAATCCCACCAATGCTGAAAAGGCAGTCTCCCCTCTCTGGTAGCAGAGAGATCCCAAAAGCGATCAAAAGGCAGCCTCCCCTCTCTGGTCGCAGACCAACCCCACCAGCGATCAAAAGGCAGTCTCCCCTCTCTGGTAGTAGACCAATCCCAGCAGCTATCAAAAGGCAGTCTCCCCTCTCTGGTAGTACAGCAATCCCACCAGCGATCAAAAGGCAGTCTCCTCTCTCTGGCAGCAGACCAATCCCACCAGTGATCAAAAGGCAGTCTTTCCTCTCTGGAAGCAGACCAATCCCACCAGCGATCAAAAGGCAGTCTCCCCTTTCTGGTAGCAGACCAATCCGACCAGCGATCAAAAGGTAATCTCCCCTCTCTGGTAGTAGAACAATCCCACAAGTGATCAAAAGGCAGTCTCACCTCTCTGGTAGCAGAGCAATCCCACCAGTGATCAAAAGGCAGTCTCCCCTCTCTGGTAGTAGAACAATCCCACCAGCGATCAAAAGGCAGTCTCAGCTCTCTGTTGGCAGAGCAATCCCACCAATGATCAAAAGGCAGTCTCCCCTCTCTGATAGCAGACCAATCAGACCAGTGATCAAAAGGCAGTCTCCCCTCTCTGGTAGCAGGGAGATCCCAACAGCGATCAAAAGGCAGTCTCCCCTCTCTGGTATCAGAGCAACCCACCATCGATCAAAAGGCAGTCTCCCCTCTCCGATAGCAGACCAATCCCACCAGTGATCAAAAGGCAGTCTCCCCTCTCTGGTCGCAGAGCAATCCCACCAGCGATCAAAAGGCACTCTCCCCTCTGTGATAGCAGACCAATCTAACCAGCGATAAAAAGGCAGTCTCCCCTCTCTGGTAGTAGACCAATCCCACCAGCGATCAAAAGGCAGTCTCCCCTCCCTGGTAGTGGACCAATCCCAGCAGAGATTAAAAGACAGTCTCCCCTCTCTGGTAGCAGACCAATCCCACCAGCGATCAAAAGGCAGTCTCCCCTCCCTCGTAGTAGACCAATTCCACCAGAGATCAAAAGGCCATCTCCCCTCTCTGGTAGTAGACCAATCCCACCAGCGATCAAAAGGCAGTCTCCGCTCTCTGGTAGCAGAGCCATCCCACCAGCTATCAAAAGGCAGTCTCCCCTCTCTGGTAGCAGAGCAATCCCACCAATGATGAAAAGGCAGTCTCCCCTCTCTGTTAGCAGAGAGATCCCAAAAGCGATCAAAAGGCAGCCTCCCCTCTCTGGTCGCAGACCAACCCCACCAGCGATAAAAAGGCAGTCTCCCCTCTCTGGTAGTAGACCAATCCCACCAGCTATCAAAAGGCAGTCTCCCCTCTCTGGTAGTACAGCAATCCCACCCGCGATCAAAAGGCAGTCTCCTCTCTCTGGTAGCAGACCAATCCCACCAGCGATCAAAAGGCAGTCTCCCCTCTCTGGTAGCAGACCACTCCGACCAGCGATCAAAAGGCAATCTCCCCTCTCTGGTAGTAGAACAATCCCACAAGTGATCAAAAGGCAGTCTCACCTCTCTGGTAGCAGAGCAATCCCACCAGTGATCAAAAGGCAGTCTCCCCTCTCTGATAGCAGACCAATCCCACCAGCGATCAAAAGGCAGTCTCCCCTCTCTGGTAGCAGACCAATCCCACCAGCGATCAAAAGGCAGTCTCCTTTCCCTGGTAGTAGACCAATTCTACCAGAGATCAAAAGGCCATCTCCCCTCTCTGGTAGTAGACCAATCCCACCAGCGATCAAAAGGCAGTCTCCTCTCTCTGGTAGCAGACCAATCCCACCAGTGATCAAAAGGCAGTCTCCCCTCTCTGGAAGCAGACCAATCCCACCAGCGATCAAAAGGCAGTCTCCCCTCTCTGGTAGCAGACCAATCCCACCAGCGATCAAAAGGCAGTCTCCCCTCTCTGGTAGTAGAACAATCCCACAAGTGATCAAAAGGCAGTCTCCCCTCCCTGGTAGTAGACCAATCCCAGCAGAGATTAAAAGACAGTCTCCCCTCTCTGGTTGCAGACCAATCCCACCAGCGATCAAAAGGCAGTCTCCCCTCCCTGGTAGCAGACCAATTCCACCAGAGATCATAAGGCCCTCTCCCCTCTCTGGTAGTAGACCAATCCCACCAGCGATCAAAAGGCAGTCTCCGCTCTCTGGTAGCAGAGCCATCCCACCAGCTATCAAAAGGCAGTCTCCCCTCTCTGGTAGCAGAGCAATCCCACCAGTGATCAAAAGGCAGTCTCCCCTCTCTGATAGCAGACCAATCCCACCAGCGATCAAAAGGCAGTCTCCCCTCTCTGGTAGCAGACCAATCCCACCAGCGATCAAAAGGCAGTCTCCCCTCCCTGGTAGTAGACCAATTCTACCAGAGATCAAAAGGCCATCTCCCCTCTCTGGTAGTACACCAATCCCACCAGCGATCAAAAGGCAGTCTCCGCTCTCTGGTAGCAGAACCATCCCACCAGCTATCAAAAGGCAGTCTCCCCTCTCTGGTAGCAGAGCAATCCCACCAATGATGAAAAGGCAGTCTCCCCTCTCTGTTAGCAGAGAGATCCCAAAAGCGATCAAAAGGCAGCCTCCCCTCTCTGGTCGCAGACCAACCCCACCAGCGATCAAAAGGCAGTCTCCCCTCTCTGGTAGTAGACCAATCCCACCAGCTATCAAAAGGCAGTCTCCCCTCTCTGGTAGCAGAGCAATCCCACCAGCGATCAAAAGGCAGTCTCCCCTCTCTGGTAGCAGAGCAATCCCACCAATGATCAAAAGGCAGTCTCCCCTCTCTGGTAGCAGAGATATCCCAAAAGCGATCAAAAGGCAGTCTCCCCTCTCTGGTAGCAGACCAACCCCACCAGCGATCAAAAGGCAGTCTCCCCTCTCTGGTAGTAGACCAATCCCACCAGCTATCAAAAGGCAGTCTCCCCTCTCTGGTAGTACAGCAATCCCACCAGCGATCAAAAGGCAGTCTCCTCTCTCTGGTAGCAGACCAATCCCACCAGTGATCAAAAGGCAGTCTCCCCTCTCTGGAAGCAGACCAATCTCACCAGCGATCAAAAGGCAGTCTCCCCTCTCTGGTAGCAGACCAATCCCACCAGCGATCAAAAGGCAGTCTCCCCTCTCTGGTAGCAGAGCAATCCCACCAGCGATCAAAAGGCAGTCTCCGATCTCTGTTGGCAGAGCAATCCCACCAATGATCAAAAGGCAGTCTCCCCTCTCTGGTGGCAGAGCAATCCCACCAGCGATCAAAAGGCAGTCTCCTCTCTCTGGTAGCAGAGCAATCCCACCAATGCTGAAAAGGCAGTCTCCCCTCTCTGGTAGCAGAGAGATCCCAAAAGCGATCAAAAGGCAGCCTCCCCTCTCTGGTCGCAGACCAACCCCACCAGCGATCAAAAGGCAGTCTCCCCTCTCTGGTAGTAGACCAATCCCAGCAGCTATCAAAAGGCAGTCTCCCCTCTCTGGTAGTACAGCAATCCCACCAGCGATCAAAAGGCAGTCTCCTCTCTCTGGCAGCAGACCAATCCCACCAGTGATCAAAAGGCAGTCTTTCCTCTCTGGAAGCAGACCAATCCCACCAGCGATCAAAAGGCAGTCTCCCCTTTCTGGTAGCAGACCAATCCGACCAGCGATCAAAAGGTAATCTCCCCTCTCTGGTAGTAGAACAATCCCACAAGTGATCAAAAGGCAGTCTCACCTCTCTGGTAGCAGAGCAATCCCACCAGTGATCAAAAGGCAGTCTCCCCTCTCTGGTAGTAGAACAATCCCACCAGCGATCAAAAGGCAGTCTCAGCTCTCTGTTGGCAGAGCAATCCCACCAATGATCAAAAGGCAGTCTCCCCTCTCTGATAGCAGACCAATCAGACCAGTGATCAAAAGGCAGTCTCCCCTCTCTGGTAGCAGGGAGATCCCAACAGCGATCAAAAGGCAGTCTCCCCTCTCTGGTATCAGAGCAACCCACCATCGATCAAAAGGCAGTCTCCCCTCTCTGATAGCAGACCAATCCCACCAGTGATCAAAAGGCAGTCTCCCCTCTCTGGTCGCAGAGCAATCCCACCAGCGATCAAAAGGCACTCTCCCCTCTGTGATAGCAGACCAATCTAACCAGCGATAAAAAGGCAGTCTCCCCTCTCTGGTAGTAGACCAAGCCCACCAGCGATCAAAAGGCAGTCTCCGCTCTCTGGTAGTAGACCAATCCCAGCAGAGATTAAAAGACAGTCTCCCCTCTCTGGTAGCAGACCAATCCCACCAGCGATCAAAAGGCAGTCTCCCCTCCCTGGTAGTAGATCAATTCCACCAGAGATCAAAAGGCCATCTCCCCTCTCTGGTAGTAGACCAATCCCACCAGCGATCAAAAGGCAGTCTCCGCTCTCTGGTAGCAGAGCCATCCCACCAGCTATCAAAAGGCAGTCTCCCCTCTCTGGTAGCAGAGCAATCCCACCAATGATGAAAAGGCAGTCTCCCCTCTCTGTTAGCAGAGAGATCCCAAAAGCGATCAAAAGGCAGCCTCCCCTCTCTGGTCGCAGACCAACCCCACCAGCGATCAAAAGGCAGTCTCCCCTCTCTGGTAGTAGACCAATCCCAGCAGCTATCAAAAGGCAGTCTCCCCTCTCTGGTAGTACAGCAATCCCACCAGCGATCAAAAGGCAGTCTCCTCTCTCTGGTAGCAGACCAATCCCACCAGCGATCAAAAGGCAGTCTCCCCTCTCTGGTAGCAGACCACTCCGACCAGCGATCAAAAGGCAATCTCCCCTCTCTGGTAGTAGAACAATCCCACAAGTGATCAAAAGGCAGTCTCACCTCTCTGGTAGCAGAGCAATCCCACCAGTGATCAAAAGGCAGTCTCCCCTCTCTGATAGCAGACCAATCCCACCAGCGATCAAAAGGCAGTCTCCCCTCTCTGGTAGCAGACCAATCCCACCAGCGATCAAAAGGCAGTCTCCCCTCCCTGGTAGTAGACCAATTCTACCAGAGATCAAAAGGCCATCTCCCCTCTCTGGTAGTACACCAATCCCACCAGCGATCAAAAGGCAGTCTCCTCTCTCTGGCAGCAGACCAATCCCACCAGTGATCAAAAGGCAGTCTTTCCTCTCTGGAAGCAGACCAATCCCACCAGCGATCAAAAGGCAGTCTCCCCTTTCTGGTAGCAGACCAATCCGACCAGCGATCAAAAGGTAATCTCCCCTCTCTGGTAGTAGAACAATCCCACAAGTGATCAAAAGGCAGTCTCCCCTCCCTGGTAGTAGACCAATCCCAGCAGAGATTAAAAGACAGTCTCCCCTCTCTGGTTGCAGACCAATCCCACCAGCGATCAAAAGGCAGTCTCCCCTCCCTGGTAGTAGACCAATTCCACCAGAGATCAAAAGGCCATCTCCCCTCTCTGGTAGTAGACCAATCCCACCAGCGATCAAAAGGCAGTCTCCGCTCTCTGGTAGCAGAGCCATCCCACCAGCTATCAAAAGGCAGTCTCACCTCTCTGGTAGCAGAGCAATCCCACCAGTGATCAAAAGGCAGTCTCCCCTCTCTGATAGCAGACCAATCCCACCAGCGATCAAAAGGCAGTCTCCCCTCTCTGGTAGCAGACCAATCCCACCAGCGATCAAAAGGCAGTCTCCCCTCCCTGGTAGTAGACCAATTCTACCAGAGATCAAAAGGCCATCTCCCCTCTCTGGTAGTACACCAATCCCACCAGCGATCAAAAGGCAGTCTCCGCTCTCTGGTAGCAGAACCATCCCACCAGCTATCAAAAGGCAGTCTCCCCTCTCTGGTAGCAGAGCAATCCCACCAATGATGAAAAGGCAGTCTCCCCTCTCTGTTAGCAGAGAGATCCCAAAAGCGATCAAAAGGCAGCCTCCCCTCTCTGGTCGCAGACCAACCCCACCAGCGATCAAAAGGCAGTCTCCCCTCTCTGGTAGTAGACCAATCCCACCAGCTATCAAAAGGCAGTCTCCCCTCTCTGGTAGTACAGCAATCCCACCAGCGATCAAAAGGCAGTCTCCTCTCTCTGGTAGCAGACCAATCCCACCAGTGATCAAAAGGCAGTCTCCCCTCTCTGGAAGCAGACCAATCCCACCAGCGATCAAAAGGCAGTCTCCCCTCTCTGGTAGCAGACCACTCCGACCAGCGATCAAAAGGCAATCTCCCCTCTCTGGTAGTAGAACAATCCCACAAGTGATCAAAAGGCAGTCTCACCTCTCTGGTAGCAGAGGAATCCCACCAGTGATCAAAAGGCAGTCTCCCCTCTCTGATAGCAGACCAATCCCACCAGCGAACAAAAGGCAGTCTCCCCTCTCTGGTAGTAGACCAATCCCACCAGCGATCAAAAGGCAGTCTCCCCTGTCTGGTGGTAGACCAATCCTTCCAGCGATCAAAAGGCAGTCTCCCCTCTGTCGTAGCAGAGCAATCCCACCAGTGATCAAAAGGCAGTCTCCCCTCTCTGTTAGCAGAGCATTCCAACCAGCGATCAAAAGGCAGTCTCCCCTCTCTGATAGCAGACCAATCCCACCAGTATTCAAAAGGCAGTCTCCCCTCTCTGGTAGCAGACCAATCCCACCAGCGAACAAAAGGCAGTCTCCCCTCTCTGGTAGTAGACCAATCCCACCAGCGATCAAAAGGCAGTCTCCCCTGTCTGGTAGTAGACGAATCCTTCCAGCGATCAAAAGGCAGTCTCCCCTCTGTCGTAGCAGAGCAATGCCACCAGTGATCAAAAGGCAGTCTCCCCTCTCTGTTAGCAGAGCATTCCAACCAGCGATCAAAAGGCAGTCTCCCCTCTCTGATAGCAGACCAATCCCACCAGTATTCAAAAGGCAGTCTCCCCTCTCTGGTAGCAGACCAATCCCACCAGCGATCAAAAGGCAGTCTCCCCTCTCTGGTAGCAGACCAATCCCACCAGCGAACAAAAGGCAGTCTCCCCTCTCTAGAGGTAGACCAATCCCACCAGCGATCAAAATGCAGTCTCCCCTCTCTGGTAGTAGACCAATCCCACCAGCGATCAAAAGGACGTCTCCGCTCTCTCGTAGCAGAGCAATCCCACCAGCGATCAAATGGCAGTCTCCCCTCTCTGGCAGCAGAGCAATCCCACCAGCGATCAAAAGGCAGTCTCCCCTCTCTGGTAGCAGACCAATCCCACCAGTGATCAAAAGGCAGTCTCCCCTCTCTGATAGCAGACCAATCCCACCAGCGATCAAAAGGCAGTCTCCCCTCTCTGGTAGCAGACCAATCTCACCAGCGATCAAAAGGCAGTCTCCCCTCTCTGATAGCAGACCAATCTAACCAGCGATCAAAAGACAGTCTGCCCTCTCTGGGAGCAGACCAATCCCACCAGCGATCAAAATGCAGTCTCCCCTCTCTGGTAGCAGAGCAATCCCACCAGCGATCAAAAGGCAGTCTCCGATCTCTGTTGGCAGAGCAATCCCACCAATGATCAAAAGGCAGTCTCCCCTCTCTGGTGGCAGAGCAATCCCACCAGCGATCAAAAGGCAGTCTCCTCTCTCTGGTAGCAGAGCAATCCCACCAATGCTGAAAAGGCAGTCTCCCCTCTCTGGTAGCAGAGAGATCCCAAAAGCGATCAAAAGGCAGCCTCCCCTCTCTGGTCGCAGACCAACCCCACCAGCGATCAAAAGGCAGTCTCCCCTCTCTGGTAGTAGACCAATCCCAGCAGCTATCAAAAGGCAGTCTCCCCTCTCTGGTAGTACAGCAATCCCACCAGCGATCAAAAGGCAGTCTCCTCTCTCTGGTAGCAGACCAATCCCACCAGTGATCAAAAGGCAGTCTCCCCTCTCTGGAAGCAGACCAATCCCACCAGCGATCAAAAGGCAGTCTCCCCTCTCTGGTAGCAGACCAATCCGACCAGCGATCAAAAGGCAATCTCCCCTCTCTGGTAGTAGAACAATCCCACAAGTGATCAAATGGCAGTCTCACCTCTCTGGTAGCAGAGCAATCCCACCAGTGATCAAAAGGCAGTCTCCCCTCTCTGGTAGTAGAACAATCCCACCAGCGATCAAAAGGCAGTCTCAGCTCTCTGTTGGCAGAGCAATCCCACCAATGATCAAAAGGCAGTCTCCCCTCTCTGATAGCAGACCAATCAGACCAGTGATCAAAAGGCAGTCTCCCCTCTCTGGAAGCAGGGAGATCCCAACAGCGATCAAAAGGCAGTCTCCCCTCTCTGGTATCAGAGCAACCCACCATCGATCAAAAGGCAGTCTCCCCTCTCTGATAGCAGACCAATCCCACCAGTGATCAAAAGGCAGTCTCCCCTCTCTGGTCGCAGAGCAATCCCACCAGCGATCAAAAGGCAGTCTCCCCTCACTGGTAGTAGACCAATCCCAGCAGAGATTAAAAGACAGTCTCCCCTCTCTGGTTGCAGACCAATCCCACCAGCGATCAAAAGGCAGTCTCCCCTCTCTGGTAGTAGACCAATCCCACCAGCGATCAAAAGGCAGTCTCCCCTCCCTGGTAGTAGACCAATCCCAGCAGAGATTAAAAGACAGTCTCCCCTCTCTGGTAGCAGACCAATCCCACCAGCGATCAAAAGGCAGTCTCCCCTCCCTGGTAGTAGACCAATTCCACCAGAGATCAAAAGGCCATCTCCCCTCTCTGGTAGTAGACCAATCCCACCAGCGATCAAAAGGCAGTCTCCGCTCTCTGGTAGCAGAGCCATCCCACCAGCTATCAAAAGGCAGTCTCCCCTCTCTGGTAGCAGAGCAATCCCACCAATGATGAAAAGGCAGTCTCCCCTCTCTGTTAGCAGAGAGATCCCAAAAGCGATCAAAAGGCAGCCTCCCCTCTCTGGTCGCAGACCAACCCCACCAGCGATCAAAAGGCAGTCTCCCCTCTCTGGTAGTAGACCAATCCCACCAGCTATCAAAAGGCAGTCTCCCCTCTCTGGTAGTACAGCAAGCCCACCCGCGATCAAAAGGCAGTCTCCTCTCTCTGGTAGCAGACCAATCCCACCAGTGATCAAAAGGCAGTCTCCCCTCTCTGGAAGCAGACCAATCCCACCAGCGATCAAAAGGCAGTCTCCCCTCTCTGGTAGCAGACCACTCCGACCAGCGATCAAAAGGCAATCTCCCCTCTCTGGTAGTAGAACAATCCCACAAGTGATCAAAAGGCAGTCTCACCTCTCTGGTAGCAGAGCAATCCCACCAGTGATCAAAAGGCAGTCTCCCCTCTCTGATAGCAGACCAATCCCACCAGCGATCAAAAGGCAGTCTCCCCTCTCTGGTAGCAGACCAATCCCACCAGCGATCAAAAGGCAGTCTCCCCTCCCTGGTAGTAGACCAATTCTCCCAGAGATCAAAAGGCCATCTCCCCTCTCTGGTAGTACACCAATCCCACCAGCGATCAAAAGGCAGTCTCCGCTCTCTGGTAGCAGAGCCATCCCACCAGCTATCAAAAGGCAGTCTCCCCTCTCTGGTAGCAGAGCAATCCCACCAATGATGAAAAGGCAGTCTCCCCTCTCTGTTAGCAGAGAGATCCCAAAAGCGATCAAAAGGCAGCCTCCCCTCTCTGGTCGCAGACCAACCCCACCAGCGATCAAAAGGCAGTCTCCCCTCTCTGGTAGTAGACCAATCCCAGCAGCTATCAAAAGGCAGTCTCCCCTCTCTGGTAGTACAGCAATCCCACCAGCGATCAAAAGGCAGTCTCCTCTCTCTGGTAGCAGACCAATCCCGCCAGTGATCAAAAGGCAGTCTCCCCTCTCTGGAAGCAGACCAATCCCACCAGCGATCAAAAGGCAGTCTCCCCTCTCTGGTAGCAGACCACTCCGACCAGCGATCAAAAGGCAATCTCCCCTCTCTGGTAGTAGAACAATCCCACAAGTGATCAAAAGGCAGTCTCACCTCTCTGGTAGCAGAGGAATCCCACCAGTGATCAAAAGGCAGTCTCCCCTCTCTGATAGCAGACCAATCCCACCAGCGATCAAAAGGCAGTCTCCCCTCTCTGGTAGCAGACCAATCTCACCAGCGATCAAAAGGCAGTCTCCCCTCTCTGATAGCAGACCAATCTAACTAGCGATCAAAAGACAGTCTCCCCTCTCTGGTAGCAGACCAATCCCACCAGCGATCAAAATGCAGTTTCCCCTCTCTGGTAGCAGAGCAATCCCACCAGTATTCAAAAGGCAGTCTCCCCTCTCTGGTAGCAGACCTATCCCACCAGCGAACAAAAGGCAGTCTCCCCTCTCTGGTAGCAGACCAATCCCACCAGCGAACAAAAGGCAGTCTCCCCTCTCTGGTAGTAGACCAATCCCACCAGCGATCAAAAGGCAGTCTCCCCTGTCTGGTGGTAGACCAATCCTTCCAGCGATCAAAAGGCAGTCTCCCCTCTGTCGTAGCAGAGCAATCCCACCAGTGATCAAAAGGCAGTCTCCCATCTCTTTAGCAGAGCATTCCAACCAGCGATCAAAAGGCAGTCTCCCCTCTCTGATAGCAGACCAATCCCACCAGTATTCATAAGGCAGTCTCCCCTCTCTGGTAGCAGACCAATCCCACCAGCGAACAAAAGGCAGTCTCCCCTCTCTGGTAGTAGACCAATCCCACCAGCGATCAAAAGGCAGTCTCCCCTGTCTGGTAGTAGACGAATCCTTCCAGCGATCAAAAGGCAGTCTCCCCTCTGTCGTAGCAGAGCAATCCCACCAGTGATCAAAAGGCAGTCTCCCCTCTCTGTTAGCAGAGCATTCCAACCAGCGATCAAAAGGCAGTCTCCCCTCTCTGGTAGCAGACCAATCCCACCAGCGATCAAAAGGCAGTCTCCCCTCTCTGGTAGCAGACCAATCCCACCAGCGATCAAAAGGCAGTCTCCCCTCTCTGGTAGCAGACCAATCCCACCAGCGAACAAAAGGCAGTCTCCCCTCTCTAGAGGTAGACCAATCCCACCAGCGATCAAAATGCAGTCTCCCCTCTCTGGTAGTAGACCAATCCCACCAGCGATCAAAAGGCAGTCTCCCCTCTCTGGTAGCAGAGCAATCCCACCAGCGATCAAAAGGCAGTCTCCCCTCTCTGGCAGCAGAGCAATCCCACCAGCGATCAAAAGGCAGTCTCCCCTCTCTGGTAGCAGACCAATCCCACCAGTGATCAAAAGGCAGTCTCCCCTCTCTGATAGCAGACCAATCCCACCAGCGATCAAAAGGCAGTCTCCCCTCTCTGGTAGCAGACCAATCTCACCAGCGATCAAAAGGCAGTCTCCCCTCTCTGATAGCAGACCAATCTAACCAGCGATCAAAAGACAGTCTGCCCTCTCTGGGAGCAGACCAATCCCACCAGCGATCAAAATGCAGTCTCCCCTCTCTGGTAGCAGAGCAATGCCACCAGCGATCAAAAGGCAGTCTCCGATCTCTGTTGGCAGAGCAATCCCACCAATGATCAAAAGGCAGTCTCCCCTCTCTGGTGGCAGAGCAATCCCACCAGCGATCAAAAGGCAGTCTCTTCTCTCTGGTACCAGAGCAATCCCACCAATACTGAAAAGGCAGTCTCCCCTCTCTGGTAGCAGAGAGATCCCAAAAGCGATCAAAAGGCAGCCTCCCCTCTCTGGTCGCAGACCAACCCCACCAGCGATCAAAAGGCAGTCTCCCCTCTCTGGTAGTACAGCAATCCCACCAGCGATCAAAAGGCAGTCTCCTCTCTCTGGCAGCAGACCAATCCCACCAGTGATCAAAAGGCAGTCTCCCCTCTCTGGTAGCAGACCAATCCCACCAGCGATCAAAAGGCAGTCTCCCCTCTCTGGTAGCAGACCAATCCGACCAGCGATCAAAAGGTAATCTCCCCTCTCTGGTAGTAGAACAATCCCACAAGTGATCAAAAGGCAGTCTCACCTCTCTGGTAGCAGAGCAATCCCACCAGTGATCAAAAGGCAGTCTCCCCTCTCTGGTAGTAGAACAATCCCACCAGCGATCAAAAGGCAGTCTCAGCTCTCTGTTGGCAGAGCAATCCCACCAATGATCAAAAGGCAGTCTCCCCTCTCTGATAGCAGACCAATCAGACCAGTGATCAAAAGGCAGTCTCCCCTCTCTGGTAGCTGGGAGATCCCAACAGCGATCAAAAGGCAGTCTCCCCTCTCTGGTATCAGAGCAACCCACCATCGATCAAAAGGCAGTCTCTCCTCTCTGATAGCAGACCAATCCCACCAGTGATCAAAAGGCAGTCTCCCCTCTCTGGTAGTAGACCAATCCCACCAGCGATCAAAAGGCAGTCTCCCCTCCCTGGTAGTAGACCAATCCCAGCAGAGATTAAAAGACAGTCTCCCCTCTCTGGTTGCAGACCAATCCCACCAGCGATCAAAAGGCAGTCTCCCCTCCCTGGTAGTAGACCAATTCCACCAGAGATCAAAAGGCCATCTCCCCTCTCTGGTAGTAGACCAATCCCACCAGCGATCAAAAGGCAGTCTCCGCTCTCTGGTAGCAGAGTCATCCCACCAGCTATCAAAAGGCAGTCTCCCCTCTCTGGTAGCAGAGCAATCCCACCAATGATGAAAAGGCAGTCTCCCCTCTCTGTTAGCAGAGAGATCCCAAAAGCGATCAAAAGGCAGCCTCCCCTCTCTGGTCGCAGACCAACCCCACCAGCGATCAAAAGGCAGTCTCCCCTCTCTGGTAGTAGACCAATCCCAGCAGCTATCAAAAGGCAGTCTCCCCTCTCTGGTAGTACAGCAATCCCACCAGCGATCAAAAGGCAGTCTCCTCTCTCTGGTAGCAGACCAATCCCACCAGTGATCAAAAGGCAGTCTCCCCTCTCTGGTAGCAGACCAATCCCACCAGCGATCAAAAGGCAGTCTCCCCTCTCTGGTAGCAGACCACTCCGACCAGCGATCAAAAGGCAATCTCCCCTCTCTGGTAGTAGAACAATCCCACAAGTGATCAAAAGGCAGTCTCACCTCTCTGGTAGCAGAGCAATCCCACCAGTGATCAAAAGGCAGTCTCCCCTCTCTGATAGCAGACCAATCCCACCAGCGATCAAAAGGCAGTCTCCCCTCTCTGGTAGCAGACCAATCCCACCAGCGATCAAAAGGCAGTCTCCCCTCCCTGGTAGTAGACCAATTCTACCAGAGATCAAAAGGCCATCTCCCCTCTCTGGTAGTACACCAATCCCACCAGCGATCAAAAGGCAGTCTCCGCTCTCTGGTAGCAGAGCCATCCCACCAGCTATCAAAAGGCAGTCTCCCCTCTCTGGTAGCAGAGCAATCCCACCAATGATGAAAAGGCAGTCTCCCCTCTCTGTTAGCAGAGAGATCCCAAAAGCGATCAAAAGGCAGCCTCCCCTCTCTGGTCGCAGACCAACCCCACCAGCGATCAAAAGGCAGTCTCCCCTCTCTGGTAGTAGACCAATCCCACCAGCTATCAAAAGGCAGTCTCCCCTCTCTGGTAGCAGAGCAATCCCACCAGCGATCAAAAGGCAGTCTCCCCTCTCTGGTAGCAGAGCAATCCCACCAGTGATCAAAAGGCAGTCTCCCCTCTCTGGTAGCAGAGACATCCCACCAGCGATCAAAAGGCAGTCTCCCCTCTCTGGTAGCAGACCAACCCCACCAGCGATCAAAAGGCAGTCTCCCCTCTCTGGTAGTAGACCAATCCCACCAGCTATCAAAAGGCAGTCTCCCCTCTCTGCTAGTACAGCAATCCCACCAGCGATCAAAAGGCAGTCTCCCCTCTCTGGTAGCAGACCAATCCCACCAGCGATCAAAAGGCAGTCTCCCCTCTCTGGTAGCAGACCAATCCCACCAGCGATCAAAAGGCAGTCTCCCCTCTCTGGTAGCAGAGCAATCCCACCAGCGATCAAAAGGCAGTCTCCGATCTCTGTTGGCAGAGCAATCCCACCAATGATCAAAAGGCAGTCTCCCCTCTCTGGTGGCAGAGCAATCCCACCAGCGATCAAAAGGCAGTCTCCTCTCTCTGGTAGCAGAGCAATCCCACCAATGCTGAAAAGGCAGTCTCCCCTCTCTGGTAGCAGAGAGATCCCAAAAGCGATCAAAAGGCAGCCTCCCCTCTCTGGTCGCAGACCAACCCCACCAGCGATCAAAAGGCAGTCTCCCCTCTCTGGTAGTAGACCAATCCCAGCAGCTATCAAAAGGCAGTCTCCCCTCTCTGGTAGTACAGCAATCCCACCAGCGATCAAAAGGCAGTCTCCCCTCTCTGGTAGCAGACCAATCCCACCAGTGATCAAAAGGCAGTCTCCCCTCTCTGGAAGCAGACCAATCCCACCAGCGATCAAAAGGCAGTCTCCCCTCTCTGGTAGCAGACCAATCCGACCAGCGATCAAAAGGCAATCTCCCCTCTCTGGTAGTAGAACAATCCCACAAGTGATCAAAAGGCAGTCTCACCTCTCTGGTAGCAGAGCAATCCCACCAGTGATCAAAAGGCAGTCTCCCCTCTCTGGTAGTAGAACAATCCCACCAGCGATCAAAAGGCAGTCTCAGCTCTCTGTTGGCAGAGCAATCCCACCAATGATCAAAAGGCAGTCTCCCCTCTCTGATAGCAGACCAATCAGACCAGTGATCAAAAGGCAGTCTCCCCTCTCTGGTAGCAGGGAGATCCCAACAGCGATCAAAAGGCAGTCTCCCCTCTCTGGTATCAGAGCAACCCACCATCGATCAAAAGGCAGTCTCCCCTCTCCGATAGCAGACCAATCCCACCAGTGATCAAAAGGCAGTCTCCCCTCTCTGGTCGCAGAGCAATCCCACCAGCGATCAAAAGGCACTCTCCCCTCTGTGATAGCAGACCAATCTAACCAGCGATAAAAAGGCAGTCTCCCCTCTCTGGTAGTAGACCAATCCCACCAGCGATCAAAAGGCAGTCTCCCCTCCCTGGTAGTGGACCAATCCCAGCAGAGATTAAAAGACAGTCTCCCCGCTCTGGTAGCAGACCAATCCCACCAGCGATCAAAAGGCAGTCTCCCCTCCCTCGTAGTAGACCAATTCCACCAGAGATCAAAAGGCCATCTCCCCTCTCTGGTAGTAGACCAATCCCACCAGCGATCAAAAGGCAGTCTCCGCTCTCTGGTAGCAGAGCCATCCCACCAGCTATCAAAAGGCAGTCTCCCCTCTCTGGTAGCAGAGCAATCCCACCAATGATGAAAAGGCAGTCTCCCCTCTCTGTTAGCAGAGAGATCCCAAAAGCGATCAAAAGGCAGTCTCCCCTCTCTGGTAGTAGACCAATCCCACCAGCGATCAAAAGGCAGTCTCCCCTCTCTGGTAGTAGACCAATCCCACCAGCGATCAAAAGGCAGTCTCCCCTCTCTGGTAGCAGAGCAATCCCACCAGCGATCAAAAGGCAGTCTCCCCTCTCTGGTAGCAGACCAATCCCACCAGCGATCAAAAGGCAGTCTCCCCTCTCTGGTAGCAGACCAATCCCACCAGCGATCAAAAGGCAGTCTCCCCTCTCTGGTAGTAGAACAATCCCACCAGCGATCAAAAGGCAGTCTCCCCTCTCTGGTAGCAGAGCAATCCCACCAGTGATCAAAAGGCAGTCTCCCCTCTCTGATAGCAGACCAATCCCACCAGCGATCAAAAGGCAGTCTCCCCTCTCTGGTAGCAGACCAATCCCACCAGCGATCAAAAGGCAGTCTCCCCTCTCTGGTAGCAGACCAATCCCACCAGCGATCAAAAGGCAGTCTCCCCTCTCTGGTAGTAGACCAATCCCACCAGCGATCAAAAGGCAGTCTCCGCTCTCTGGTAGCAGAGCCATCCCACCAGCTATCAAAAGGCAGTCTCCCCTCTCTGGTAGCAGAGCAATCCCACCAATGATCAAAAGGCAGTCTCCCCTCTCTGGTAGCAGACCAATCCCACCAGCGATCAAAAGGCAGTCTCCCCTCTCTGGTCGCAGACCAATCCCACCAGCGATCAAAAGGCAGTCTCCCCTCTCTGGTAGCAGAGCAATCCCACCAGCTATCAAAAGGCAGTCTCCCCTCTCTGGTAGCAGAGCAATCCCACCAGCGATCAAAAGGCAGTCTCCGATCTCTGGTAGCAGAGCAATCCCACCAGTGATCAAAAGGCAGTCTCCCCTCTCTGGAAGCAGACCAATCCCACCAGCGATCAAAAGGCAGTCTCCCCTCTCTGGTAGCAGACCAATCCCACCAGCGATCAAAAGGCAGTCTCCCCTCTCTGGTAGTAGAACAATCCCACAAGCGATCAAAAGGCAGTCTCCCCTCTCTGGTAGCAGACCAATCCCACCAGCGATCAAAAGGCAGTCTCCCCTCTCTGGTAGCAGACCAATCCCACCAGCGATCAAAAGGCAGTCTCCCCTCTCTGGTAGCAGACCAATCCCACCAGCGATCAAAAGGCAGTCTCCCCTCTCTGATAGCAGACCAATCCCACCAGTGATCAAAAGGCAGTCTCCCCTCTCTGGTAGCAGACCAATCCCACCAGCGATCAAAAGGCAGTCTCCCCTCTCTGGTAGCAGACCAATCCCACCAGCGATCAAAAGGCAGTCTCCCCTCTCTGGTAGTAGAACAATCCCACCAATGATCAAAAGGCAGTCTCCCCTCTCTGGTAGCAGAGCAATCCCACCAGCGATCAAAAGGCAGTCTCCCCTCTCTGGTAGCAGAGCAATCCCACCAATGATCAAAAGGCAGTCTCCCCTCTCTAGTAGCAGAGAGATCCCAAAAGCGATCAAAAGGCAGTCTCCCCTCTCTGGTCGCAGACCAACCCCACCAGCGATCAAAAGGCAGTCTCCCCTCTCTGGTAGCAGACCAATCCCACCAGCGATCAAAAGGCAGTCTCCCCTCTCTGGTAGTACAGCAATCCCACCAGCGATCAAAAGGCAGTCTCCTCTCTCTGGTAGCAGACCAATCCCACCAGTGATCAAAAGGCAGTCTCCCCTCTCTGGTCGCAGAGCAATCCCACCAGCGATCAAAAGGCAGTCTCCCCTCTCTGGTAGCAGACCAATCAAACCAGCGATCAAAAGGCAGTCTCCCCTCTCTGGTAGTAGACCAATCCCACCAGCGATCAAAAGGCAGTCTCCCCTCCCTGGTAGCAGACCAATCCCACCAGAGATCAAAAGGCAGTCTCCCCTCTCTGGTAGCAGACCAATCCCACCAGCGATCAAAAGGCAGTCTCCCCTCTCTGGTAGTAGACCAATCCCACCAGAGATCAAAAGGCAGTCTCCCCTCTCTGGTAGCAGACCAATCCCACCAGCGATCAAAAGGCAGTCTCCCCTCTCTGGTAGCAGAGCAATCCCACCAGCGATCAAAAGGCAGTCTCCCCTCTCTGGTAGCAGAGCAATCCCACCAATGATCAAAAGGCAGTCTCCCCTCTCTGTTAGCAGAGAGATCCCACCAGCGATCAAAAGGCAGTCTCCCCTCTCTGGTCGCAGACCAATCCCACCAGCGATCAAAAGGCAGTCTCCCCTCTCTGGTAGTAGACCAATCCCACCAGCTATCAAAAGGCAGTCTCCCCTCTCTGGTAGTACAGCAATCCCACCAGCGATCAAAAGGCAGTCTCCCCTCTCTGGTAGCAGACCAATCCCACCAGCGATCAAAAGGCAGTCTCCCCTCTCTGGTAGCAGACCAATCCCACCAGCGATCAAAAGGCAGTCTCCCCTCTCTGGTAGTAGAACAATCCCACCAGTGATCAAAAGGCAGTCTCCCCTCTCTGGTAGCAGAGCAATCCCACCAGTGATCAAAAGGCAGTCTCCCCTCTCTGATAGCAGACCAATCCCACCAGCGATCAAAAGGCAGTCTCCCCTCTCTGGTAGCAGACCAATCCCACCAGCGATCAAAAGGCAGTCTCCCCTCCCTGGTAGTAGACCAATTCTACCAGAGATCAAAAGGCCATCTCCCCTCTCTGGTAGTACACCAATCCCACCAGCGATCAAAAGGCAGTCTCCGCTCTCTGGTAGCAGAGCCATCCCACCAGCTATCAAAAGGCAGTCTCCCCTCTCTGGTAGCAGAGCAATCCCACCAATGATGAAAAGGCAGTCTCCCCTCTCTGTTAGCAGAGAGATCCCAAAAGCGATCAAAAGGCAGCCTCCCCTCTCTGGTAGCAGACCAATCCCACCAGCGATCAAAAGGCAGTCTCCCCTCTCTGGTAGTAGACCAATCCCACCAGCTATCAAAAGGCAGTCTCCCCTCTCTGGTAGTACATCAATCCCACCAGCGATCAAAAGGCAGTCTCCCCTCTCTGGTAGCAGACCAATCCCACCAGTGATCAAAAGGCAGTCTCCCCTCTCTGGTAGCAGACCAATCCCACCAGCGATCAAAAGGCAGTCTCCCCTCTCTGGTAGCAGACCAATCCCACCAGCGATCAAAAGGCAGTCTCCCCTCTCTGGTAGCAGACCAATCCCACCAGCGATCAAAAGGCAGTCTCCCCTCTCTGGTAGCAGACCAATCCCACCAGTGATCAAAAGGCAGTCTCCCCTCTCTGGTAGCAGACCAATCCCACCAGCGATCAAAAGGCAGTCTCCCCTCTCTGGTAGCAGACCAATCCCACCAGCGATCAAAAGGCAGTCTCCCCTCTCTGGTAGCAGAGCAATCCCACCAATGATGAAAAGGCAGTCTCCCCTCTCTGGTAGCAGAGAGATCCCACCAGCGATCAAAAGGCAGTCTCCCCTCTCTGGTAGCAGACCAATCCCACCAGCGATCAAAAGGCAGTCTCCCCTCTCTGTTGGCAGAGCAATCCCACCAATGATCAAAAGGCAGTCTCCCCTCTCTGGTAGTACAGCAATCCCACCAGCGATCAAAAGGCAGTCTCCTCTCTCTGGTAGCAGACCAATCCCACCAGTGATCAAAAGGCAGTCTCCCCTCTCTGGAAGCAGACCAATCCCACCAGCGATCAAAAGGCAGTCTCCCCTCTCTGGTAGCAGACCAATCCCACCAGCGATCAAAAGGCAATCTCCCCTCTCTGGTAGTAGAACAATCCCACAAGTGATCAAAAGGCAGTCTCCCCTCTCTGGTAGCAGAGCAATCCCACCAGTGATCAAAAGGCAGTCTCCCCTCTCTGGTAGCAGACCAATCCCACCAGCGATCAAAAGGCAGTCTCCCCTCTCTGGTAGCAGACCAATCCCACCAGCGATCAAAAGGCAGTCTCCCCTCTCTGGTAGCAGACCAATCTAACCAGCGATCAAAAGGCAGTCTCCCCTCTCTGGTAGCAGACCAATCCCACCAGCGATCAAAATGCAGTCTCCCCTCTCTGGTAGCAGAGCAATCCCACCAGCGATCAAAAGGCAGTCTCCGATCTCTGTTGGCAGAGCAATCCCACCAATGATCAAAAGGCAGTCTCCCCTCTCTGGTGGCAGAGCAATCCCACCAGCGATCAAAAGGCAGTCTCCCCTCTCTGGTAGCAGAGCAATCCCACCAATGCTGAAAAGGCAGTCTCCCCTCTCTGGTAGCAGAGAGATCCCAAAAGCGATCAAAAGGCAGCCTCCCCTCTCTGGTCGCAGACCAACCCCACCAGCGATCAAAAGGCAGTCTCCCCTCTCTGGTAGCAGACCAATCCCACCAGCTATCAAAAGGCAGTCTCCCCTCTCTGGTAGTACAGCAATCCCACCAGCGATCAAAAGGCAGTCTCCTCTCTCTGGTAGCAGACCAATCCCACCAGTGATCAAAAGGCAGTCTCCCCTCTCTGGAAGCAGACCAATCCCACCAGCGATCAAAAGGCAGTCTCCCCTCTCTGGTAGCAGACCAATCCGACCAGCGATCAAAAGGCAGTCTCCCCTCTCTGGTAGTAGACCAATCCCACCAGCGATCAAAAGGCAGTCTCACCTCTCTGGTAGCAGAGCAATCCCACCAGTGATCAAAAGGCAGTCTCCCCTCTCTGGTAGTAGACCAATCCCACCAGCGATCAAAAGGCAGTCTCCGCTCTCTGGTAGCAGAGCCATCCCACCAGCTATCAAAAGGCAGTCTCCCCTCTCTGGTAGCAGAGCAATCCCACCAATGATGAAAAGGCAGTCTCCCCTCTCTGTTAGCAGAGAGATCCCAAAAGCGATCAAAAGGCAGCCTCCCCTCTCTGGTTGCAGACCAACCCCACTAGCGATCAAAAGGCAGTCTCCCCTCTCTGGTAGTAGACCAACCCCACCAGCGATCAAAAGGCAGTCTCCCCTCTCTGGTAGTAGACCAATCCCACCAGCGATCAAAAGGCAGTCTCCCCTCTCTGGTAGCAGAGCAATCCCACCAGCGATCAAAAGGCAGTCTCCCCTCTCTGGTAGCAGACCAATCCCACCAGCGATCAAAAGGCAGTCTCCCCTCTCTGGAAGCAGACCAATCCCACCAGCGATCAAAAGGCAGTCTCCCCTCTCTGGTAGCAGACCAATCCCACCAGCGATCAAAAGGCAGTCTCCCCTCTCTGGTAGTAGACCAATCCCACCAGCGATCAAAAGGCAGTCTCCACCTCTCTGGTAGCAGAGCAATCCCACCAGTGATCAAAAGGCAGTCTCCCCTCTCTGATAGCAGACCAATCCCACCAGCGATCAAAAGGCAGTCTCCCCTCTCTGGTAGCAGACCAATCCCACCAGCGATCAAAAGGCAGTCTCCCCTCCCTGGTAGTAGACCAATACAACCAGAGATCAAAAGGCAGTCTCCCCTCTCTGGTAGTACACCAATCCCACCAGCGATCAAAAGGCAGTCTCCGCTCTCTGGTAGCAGAGCCATCCCACCAGCTATCAAAAGGCAGTCTCCCCTCTCTGGTAGCAGAGCAATCCCACCAATGATGAAAAGGCAGTCTCCCCTCTCTGTTAGCAGAGAGATCCCAAAAGCGATCAAAAGGCAGCCTCCCCTCTCTGGTCGCAGACCAACCCCACCAGCGATCAAAAGGCAGTCTCCCCTCTCTGGTAGTAGACCAATCCCACCAGCTATCAAAAGGCAGTCTCCCCTCTCTGGTAGTACAGCAATCCCACCAGCGATCAAAAGGCAGTCTCCTCTCTCTGGTAGCAGACCAATCCCACCAGTGATCAAAAGGCAGTCTCCCCTCTCTGGAAGCAGACCAATCCCACCAGCGATCAAAAGGCAGTCTCCCCTCTCTGGTAGCAGACCACTCCGACCAGCGATCAAAAGGCAATCTCCCCTCTCTGGTAGTAGAACAATCCCACAAGTGATCAAAAGGCAGTCTCACCTCTCTGGTAGCAGAGGAATCCCACCAGTGATCAAAAGGCAGTCTCCCCTCTCTGATAGCAGACCAATCCCACCAGCGATCAAAAGGCAGTCTCCCCTCTCTGGTAGCAGACCAATCTCACCAGCGATCAAAAGGCAGTCTCCCCTCTCTGATAGCAGACCAATCTAACCAGCGATCAAAAGGCAGTCTCCCCTCTCTGGTAGCAGACCAATCCCACCAGCGATCAAAATGCAGTCTCCCCTCTCTGGTAGCAGAGCAATCCCACCAGCGATCAAAAGGCAGTCTCCGATCTCTGTTGGCAGAGCAATCCCACCAATGATCAAAAGGCAGTCTCCCCTCTCTGGTGGCAGAGCAATCCCACCAGCGATCAAAAGGCAGTCTCCTCTCTCTGGTAGCAGAGCAATCCCACCAATGCTGAAAAGGCAGTCTCCCCTCTCTGGTAGCAGAGAGATCCCAAAAGCGATCAAAAGGCAGCCTCCCCTCTCTGGTCGCAGACCAACCCCACCAGCGATCAAAAGGCAGTCTCCCCTCTCTGGTAGTAGACCAATCCCAGCAGCTATCAAAAGGCAGTCTCCCCTCTCTGGTAGTACAGCAATCCCACCAGCGATCAAAAGGCAGTCTCCTCTCTCTGGTAGCAGACCAATCCCACCAGTGATCAAAAGGCAGTCTCCCCTCTCTGGTAGCAGACCAATCCAACCAGCGATCAAAAGGCAGTCTCCCCTCTCTGGTAGCAGACCAATCCGACCAGCGATCAAAAGGCAATCTCCCCTCTCTGGTAGTAGAACAATCCCACAAGTGATCAAATGGCAGTCTCACCTCTCTGGTAGCAGAGCAATCCCACCAGTGATCAAAAGGCAGTCTCCCCTCTCTGGTAGTAGAACAATCCCACCAGCGATCAAAAGGCAGTCTCAGCTCTCTGTTGGCAGAGCAATCCCACCAATGATCAAAAGGCAGTCTCCCCTCTCTGATAGCAGACCAATCAGACCAGTGATCAAAAGGCAGTCTCCCCTCTCTGGAAGCAGGGAGATCCCAACAGCGATCAAAAGGCAGTCTCCCCTCTCTGGTATCAGAGCAACCCACCATCGATCAAAAGGCAGTCTCCCCTCTCTGGTAGCAGAGCAATCCCACCAGTGATCAAAAGGCAGTCTCCCCTCTCTGGTAGCAGACCAATCCCACCAGCGATCAAAAGGCAGTCTCCCCTCTCTGGTCGCAGAGCAATCCCACCAGCGATCAAAAGGCAGTCTCCCCTCTCTGGTAGCAGACCAATCCCACCAGCGATCAAAAGGCAGTCTCCCCTCTCTGGTAGTAGACCAATCCCACCAGCGATCAAAAGGCAGTCTCCCCTCTCTGGTAGCAGACCAATCCCACCAGCGATCAAAAGGCAGTCTCCCCTCTCTGGTAGCAGACCAATCCCACCAGCGATCAAAAGGCAGTCTCCCCTCTCTGGTAGTAGACCAATCCCACCAGCGATCAAAAGGCAGTCTCCCCTCTCTGGTAGCAGACCAATCCCACCAGCGATCAAAAGGCAGTCTCCCCTCTCTGGTAGCAGACCAATCCCACCAGCGATCAAAAGGCAGTCTCCCCTCCCTGGTAGTAGACCAATTCTACCAGAGATCAAAAGGCCATCTCCCCTCTCTGGTAGTACACCAATCCCACCAGCGATCAAAAGGCAGTCTCCGCTCTCTGGTAGCAGAGCCATCCCACCAGCTATCAAAAGGCAGTCTCCCCTCTCTGGTAGCAGAGCAATCCCACCAATGATGAAAAGGCAGTCTCCCCTCTCTGTTAGCAGAGCAATCCCACCAGCGATCAAAAGGCAGTCTCCCCTCTCTGGTAGCAGACCAATCCCACCAGCGATCAAAAGGCAGTCTCCCCTCTCTGGTAGTAGACCAATCCCACCAGCTATCAAAAGGCAGTCTCCCCTCTCTGGTAGTACAGCAATCCCACCAGCGATCAAAAGGCAGTCTCCTCTCTCTGGTAGCAGACCAATCCCACCAGTGATCAAAAGGCAGTCTCCCCTCTCTGGAAGCAGACCAATCCCACCAGCGATCAAAAGGCAGTCTCCCCTCTCTGGTAGCAGACCAATCCGACCAGCGATCAAAAGGCAATCTCCCCTCTCTGGTAGTAGAACAATCCCACAAGTGATCAAAAGGCAGTCTCACCTCTCTGGTAGCAGAGCAATCCCACCAGTGATCAAAAGGCAGTCTCCCCTCTCTGATAGCAGACCAATCCCACCAGCGATCAAAAGGCAGTCTCCCCTCTCTGGTAGCAGACCAATCCCACCAGCGATCAAAAGGCAGTCTCCCCTCTCTGATAGCAGACCAATCTAACCAGCGATCAAAAGGCAGTCTCCCCTCTCTGGTAGCAGACCAATCCCACCAGCGATCAAAAGGCAGTCTCCCCTCTCTGGTAGCAGAGCAATCCCACCAGCGATCAAAAGGCAGTCTCCCCTCTCTGGTTGCAGAGCAATCCCACCAGCGATCAAAAGGCAGTCTCCCCTCTCTGGTGGCAGAGCAATCCCACCAGCGATCAAAAGGCAGTCTCCCCTCTCTGGTAGCAGACCAATCCCACCAGCGATCAAAAGGCAGTCTCCCCTCTCTGGTAGCAGAGCCATCCCACCAGCTATCAAAAGGCAGTCTCCCCTCTCTGGTAGCAGAGCAATCCCACCAGCGATCAAAAGGCAGTCTCCCCTCTCTGGTAGCAGAGAGATCCCAAAAGCTATCAAAAGGCAGTCTCCCCTCTCTGGTAGTACAGCAATCCCACCAGCGATCAAAAGGCCGTCTCCTCTGTCTGGTAGCAGACCAATCCCACCAGTGATCAAAAGGCAGTCTCCCCTCTCTGGAAGCAGACCAATCCCACCAGCGATCAAAAGGCAGTCTCCCCTCTCTGGTAGCAGACCAATCCCACCAGCGATCAAAAGGCAGTCTCCCCTCTCTGGTAGTAGAACAATCCCACCAGCGATCAAAAGGCAGTCTCCCCTCTCTGGTAGCAGAGCAATCCCACCAGTGATCAAAAGGCAGTCTCCCCTCTCTGGTAGTAGAACAATCCCACCAGCGATCAAAAGGCAGTCTCAGCTCTCTGTTGGCAGAGCAATCCCACCAATGATCAAAAGGCAGTCTCCCCTCTCTGATAGCAGACCAATCAGACCAGTGATCAAAAGGCAGTCTCCCCTCTCTGGAAGCAGGGAGATCCCACCAGCGATCAAAAGGCAGTCTCCCCTCTCTGGTATCAGAGCAACCCACCATCAATCAAAAGGCAGTCTCCCCTCTCTGATAGCAGACCAATCCCACCAGTGATCAAAAGGCAGTCTCCCCTCTCTGGTAGCAGAGCAATCCCACCAGCGATCAAAAGGCAGTCTCCCCTCTGTGATAGCAGACCAATCCCACCAGCGATAAAAAGGCAGTCTCCCCTCTCTGGTAGTAGACCAATCCCACCAGCGATCAAAAGGCAGTCTCCCCTCTCTGGTAGTAGACCAATCCCAGCAGAGATTAAAAGACAGTCTCCCCTCTCTGGTAGCAGACCAATCCCACCAGCGATCAAAAGGCAGTCTCCCCTCTCTGGTAGAAGACCAATGCCACCAGAGATCAAAAGGCAGTCTCCCCTCTCTGGTAGTAGACCAATCCCACCAGCGATCAAAAGGCAGTCTCCGCTCTCTGGTAGCAGAGCCATCCCACCAGCTATCAAAAGGCAGTCTCCCCTCTCTGGTAGCAGAGCAATCCCACCAATGATGAAAAGGCAGTCTCCCCTCTCTGTTAGCAGAGAGATCCCACCAGCGATCAAAAGGCAGCCTCCCCTCTCTGGTTGCAGACCAACCCCACCAGCGATCAAAAGGCAGTCTCCCCTCTCTGGTAGTAGACCAATCCCACCAGCTATCAAAAGGCAGTCTCCCCTCTCTGGTAGTACAGCAATCCCACCAGCGATCAAAAGGCAGTCTCCTCTCTCTGGTAGCAGACCAATCCCACCAGTGATCAAAAGGCAGTCTCCCCTCTCTGGTAGCAGACCAATCCCACCAGCGATCAAAAGGCAGTCTCCCCTCTCTGGGAGCAGACCACTCCGACCAGCGATCAAAAGGCAATCTCCCCTCTCTGGTAGTAGAACAATCCCACAAGTGATGAAAAGGCAGTCTCACCTCTCTGGTTGCAGAGCAATCCCACCAGTGATCAAAAGGCAGTCTCCCCTCTCTGATAGCTGACCAATCCCACCAGCGATCAAAAGGCAGTCTCCCCTCTCTGGAAGCAGGGAGATCCCAACAGCGATCAAAAGGCAGTCTCCCCTCTCTGGTATCAGAGCAACCCACCATCGATCAAAAGGCAGTCTCCCCTCTCTGATAGCAGACCAATCCCACCAGTGATCAAAAGGCAGTCTCCCCTCTCTGGTCGCAGAGCAATCCCACCAGCGATCAAAAGGCACTCTCCCCTCTGTGATAGCAGACCAATCTAACCAGCGATAAAAAGGCAGTCTCCCCTCTCTGGTAGTAGACCAATCCCACCAGCGATCAAAAGGCAGTCTCCCCTCCCTGGTAGTAGACCAATCCCAGCAGAGATTAAAAGACAGTCTCCCCTCTCTGGTAGCAGACCAATCCCACCAGCGATCAAAAGGCAGTCTCCCCTCCCTGGTAGTAGACCAATTCCACCAGAGATCAAAAGGCCATCTCCCCTCTCTGGTAGTAGACCAATCCCACCAGCGATCAAAAGGCAGTCTCCGCTCTCTGGTAGCAGAGCCATCCCACCAGCTATCAAAAGGCAGTCTCCCCTCTCTGGTAGCAGAGCAATCCCACCAATGATGAAAAGGCAGTCTCCCCTCTCTGTTAGCAGAGAGATCCCAAAAGCGATCAAAAGGCAGCCTCCCCTCTCTGGTTGCAGACCAACCCCACCAGCGATCAAAAGGCAGTCTCCCCTCTCTGGTAGTAGACCAACCCCACCAGCGATCAAAAGGCAGTCTCCCCTCTCTGGTAGTAGACCAATCCCACCAGCTATCAAAAGGCAGTCTCCCCTCTCTGGTAGCAGACCTATCCCACCAGCGAACAAAAGGCAGTCTCCCCTCTCTGGTAGCAGACCAATCCCACCAGCGAACAAAAGGCAGTCTCCCCTCTCTGGTAGTAGACCAATCCCACCAGCGATCAAAAGGCAGTCTCCCCTGTCTGGTGGTAGACCAATCCTTCCAGCGATCAAAAGGCAGTCTCCCCTCTGTCGTAGCAGAGCAATCCCACCAGTGATCAAAAGGCAGTCTCCCCTCTCTGTTAGCAGAGCATTCCAACCAGCGATCAAAAGGCAGTCTCCCCTCTCTGATAGCAGACCAATCCCACCAGTATTCAAAAGGCAGTCTCCCCTCTCTGGTAGCAGACCAATCCCACCAGCGAACAAAAGGCAGTCTCCCCTCTCTGGTAGCAGACCAATCCCACCAGCGATCAAAAGGCAGTCTCCCCTGTCTGGTAGTAGACGAATCCTTCCAGCGATCAAAAGGCAGTCTCCCCTCTGTCGTAGCAGAGCAATCCCACCAGTGATCAAAAGGCAGTCTCCCCTCTCTGTTAGCAGAGCATTCCAACCAGCGATCAAAAGGCAGTCTCCCCTCTCTGATAGCAGACCAATCCCACCAGTATTCAAAAGGCAGTCTCCCCTCTCTGGTAGCAGACCAATCCCACCAGCGATCAAAAGGCAGTCTCCCCTCTCTGGTAGCAGACCAATCCCACCAGCGAACAAAAGGCAGTCTCCCCTCTCTAGAGGTAGACCAATCCCACCAGCGATCAAAATGCAGTCTCCCCTCTCTGGTAGTAGACCAATCCCACCAGCGAACAAAAGGCAGTCTCCGATCTCTGTTGGCAGAGCAATCCCACCAATGATCAAAAGGCAGTCTCCCCTCTCTGGTGGCAGAGCAATCCCACCAGCGATCAAAAGGCAGTCTCCTCTCTCTGATAGCAGAGCAATCCCACCAATGCTGAAAAGGCAGTCTCCCCTCTCTGGTAGCAGAGAGATCCCAAAAGCGATCAAAAGGCAGCCTCCCCTCTCTGGTCGCAGACCAACCCCACCAGCGATCAAAAGGCAGTCTCACCTCTCTGGTAGCAGAGGAATCCCACCAGTGATCAAAAGGCAGTCTCCCCTCTCTGATAGCAGACCAATCCCACCAGCGATCAAAAGGCAGTCTCCCCTCTCTGGTAGCAGACCAATCTCACCAGCGATCAAAAGGCAGTCTCCCCTCTCTGATAGCAGACCAATCTAACTAGCGATCAAAAGACAGTCTCCCCTCTCTGGTAGCAGACCAATCCAACCAGCGATCAAAATGCAGTCTCCCCTCTCTGGTAGCATATCAATCCCACCAGCGATCAAAAGGCAGTCTCCGATCTCTGTTGGCAGAGCAATCCCACCAATGATCAAAAGGCAGTCTCCCCTCTCTGGTGGCAGAGCAATCCCACCAGCGATCAAAAGGCAGTCTCCTCTCTCTGGTAGCAGAGCAATCCCACCAATGCTGAAAAGGCAGTCTCCCCTCTCTGGTAGCAGAGAGATCCCAAAAGCGATCAAAAGGCAGCCTCCCCTCTCTGGTCGCAGACCAACCCCACCAGCGATCAAAAGGCAGTCTCCCCTCTCTGGTAGTAGACCAATCCCAGCAGCTATCAAAAGGCAGTCTCCCCTCTCTGGTAGTACAGCAATCCCACCAGCGATCAAAAGGCAGTCTCCTCTCTCTGGTAGCAGACCAATCCCACCAGTGATCAAAAGGCAGTCTCCCCTCTCTGGAAGCAGACCAATCCCACCAGCGATCAAAAGGCAGTCTCCCCTCTCTGGTAGCAGACCAATCCGACCAGCGATCAAAAGGCAATCTCCCCTCTCTGGTAGTAGAACAATCCCACAAGTGATCAAAACGCAGTCTCACCTCTCTGGTAGCAGAGCAATCCCACCAGTGATCAAAAGGCAGTGTCCCCTCTCTGGTAGTAGAACAATCCCACCAGCGATCAAAAGGCAGTCTCAGCTCTCTGTTGGCAGAGCAATCCCACCAATGATCAAAAGGCAGTCTCCCCTCTCTGATAGCAGACCAATCAGACCAGTGATCAAAAGGCAGTCTCCCCTCTCTGGAAGCAGGGAGATCCCAACAGCGATCAAAAGGCAGTCTCCCCTCTCTGGTATCAGAGCAACCCACCATCGATCAAAAGGCAGTCTCCCCTCTCTGATAGCAGACCAAACCCACCAGTGATCAAAAGGCAGTCTCCCCTCTCTGGTCGCAGAGCAATCCCACCAGCGATCAAAAGGCACTCTCCCCTCTGTGATAGCAGACCAATCTAACCAGCGATAAAAAGGCAGTCTCCCCTCTCTGGTAGTAGACCAATCCCACCAGCGATCAAAAGGCAGTCTCCCCTCCCTGGTAGTAGACCAATCCCAGCAGAGATTAAAAGACAGTCTCCCCTCTCTGGTAGCAGACCAATCCCACCAGCGATCAAAAGGCAGTCTCCCCTCCCTGGTAGTAGACCAATCCCACCAGCGATCAAAAGGCAGTCTCCCCTCTCTGGTAGTAGACCAATCCCACCAGCGATCAAAAGGCAGTCTCCGCTCTCTGGTAGCAGAGCCATCCCACCAGCTATCAAAAGGCAGTCTCCCCTCTCTGGTAGCAGACCAATCCCACCAGCGATCAAAAGGCAGTCTCCCCTCCCTGGTAGTAGACCAATTCTACCAGAGATCAAAAGGCCATCTCCCCTCTCTGGTAGTACACCAATCCCACCAGCGATCAAAAGGCAGTCTCCGCTCTCTGGTAGCAGAGCCATCCCACCAGCTATCAAAAGGCAGTCTCCCCTCTCTGGTAGCAGAGCAATCCCACCAATGATGAAAAGGCAGTCTCCCCTCTCTGTTAGCAGAGAGATCCCAAAAGCGATCAAAAGGCAGCCTCCCCTCTCTGGTCGCAGACCAACCCCACCAGCGATCAAAAGGCAGTCTCCCCTCTCTGGTAGTAGACCAATCCCACCAGCTATCAAAAGGCAGTCTCCCCTCTCTGGTAGTACAGCAATCCCACCAGCGATCAAAAGGCAGTCTCCTCTCTCTGGTAGCAGACCAATCCCACCAGTGATCAAAAGGCAGTCTCCCCTCTCTGGAAGCAGACCAATCCCACCAGCGATCAAAAGGCAGTCTCCCCTCTCTGGTAGCAGACCACTCCGACCAGCGATCAAAAGGCAATCTCCCCTCTCTGGTAGTAGAACAATCCCACAAGTGATCAAAAGGCAGTCTCACCTCTCTGGTAGCAGAGGAATCCCACCAGTGATCAAAAGGCAGTCTCCCCTCTCTGATAGCAGACCAATCCCACCAGCGATCAAAAGGCAGTCTCCCCTCTCTGGTAGCAGACCAATCTCACCAGCGATCTAAAGGCAGTCTCCCCTCTCTGATAGCAGACCAATCTAACTAGCGATCAAAAGACAGTCTACCCTCTCTGGTAGCAGACCAATCCCACCAGCGATCAAAATGCAGTCTCCCCTCTCTGGTAGCAGAGCAATCCCACCAGCGATCAAAAGGCAGTCTCCGATCTCTGTTGGGAGAGCAATCCCACCAATGATCAAAAGGCAGTCTCCCCTCTCTGGTGGCAGAGCAATCCCACCAGCGATCAAAAGGCAGTCTCCTCTCTCTGGTAGCAGAGCAATCCCACCAATGCTGAAAAGGCAGTCTCCCCTTTCTGGTAGCAGAGAGATCCCAAAAGCGATCAAAAGGCAGCCTCCCCTCTCTGGTCGCAGACCAACCCCACCAGCGATCAAAAGGCAGTCTCCCCTCTCTGGTAGTAGACCAATCCCAGCAGCTATCAAAAGGCAGTCTCCCCTCTCTGGTAGTACAGCAATCCCACCAGCGATCAAAAGGCCGTCTCCTCTGTCTGGTAGCAGACCAATCCCACCAGTGATCAAAAGGCAGTCTCCCCTCTCTGGAAGCAGACCAATCCCACCAGCGATCAAAAGGCAGTCTCCCCTCTCTGGTAGCAGACCAATCCGACCAGCGATCAAAAGGCAATCTCCCCTCTCTGGTAGTAGAACAATCCCACAAGTGATCAAAAGGCAGTCTCACCTCTCTGGTAGCAGAGCAATCCCACCAGTGATCAAAAGGCAGTCTCCCCTCTCTGGTAGTAGAACAATCCCACCAGCGATCAAAAGGAAGTCTCAGCTCTCTGTTGGCAGAGCAATCCCACCAATGATCAAAAGGCAGTCTCCCCTCTCTGATAGCAGACCAATCAGACCAGTGATCAAAAGGCAGTCTCCCCTCTCTGGAAGCAGGGAGATCCCAACAGCGATCAAAAGGCAGTCTCCCCTCTCTGGTATCAGAGCAACCCACCATCAATCAAAAGGCAGTCTCCCCTCTCTGATAGCAGACCAATCCCACCAGTGATCAAAAGGCAGTCTCCCCTCTCTGGTCGCAGAGCAATCCCACCAGCGATCAAAAGGCACTCTCCCCTCTGTGATAGCAGACCAATCTAACCAGCGATAAAAAGGCAGTCTCCCCTCTCTGGTAGTAGACCAATCCCACCAGCGATCAAAAGGCAGTCTCCCCTCCCTGGTAGTAGACCAATCCCAGCAGAGATTAAAAGACAGTCTCCCCTCTCTGGTAGCAGACCAATCCCACCAGCGATCAAAAGGCAGTCTCCCTCCCTGGTAGTAGATCAATTCCACCAGAGATCAAAAGGCCATCTCCCCTCTCTGGTAGTAGACCAATCCCACCAGCGATCAAAAGGCAGTCTCCGCTCTCTGGTAGCAGAGCCATCCCACCAGCTATCAAAAGGCAGTCTCCCCTCTCTGGTAGCAGAGCAATCCCACCAATGATGAAAAGGCAGTCTCCCCTCTCTGTTAGCAGAGAGATCCCAAAAGCGATCAAAAGGCAGCCTCCCCTCTCTGGTTGCAGACCAACCCCACCAGCGATCAAAAGGCAGTCTCCCCTCTCTGGTAGTAGACCAATCCCACCAGCTATCAAAAGGCAGTCTCCCCTCTCTGGTAGTACAGCAATCCCACCAGCGATCAAAAGGCAGTCTCCTCTCTCTGGTAGCAGACCAATCCCACCAGTGATCAAAAGGCAGTCTCCCCTCTCTGGAAGCAGACCAATCCCACCAGCGATCAAAAGGCAGTCTCCCCTCTCTGGGAGCAGACCACTCCGACCAGCGATCAAAAGGCAATCTCCCCTCTCTGGTAGTAGAACAATCCCACAAGTGATGAAAAGGCAGTCTCACCTCTCTGGTAGCAGAGCAATCCCACCAGTGATCAAAAGGCAGTCTCCCCTCTCTGATAGCTGACCAATCCCACCAGCGATCAAAAGGCAGTCTCCCCTCTCTGGAAGCAGGGAGATCCCAACAGCGATCAAAAGGCAGTCTCCCCTCTCTGGTATCAGAGCAACCCACCATCGATCAAAAGGCAGTCTCCCCTCTCTGATAGCAGACCAATCCCACCAGTGATCAAAAGGCAGTCTCCCCTCTCTGGTCGCAGAGCAATCCCACCAGCGATCAAAAGGCACTCTCCCCTCTGTGATAGCAGACCAATCTAACCAGCGATAAAAAGGCAGTCTCCCCTCTCTGGTAGTAGACCAATCCCACCAGCGATCAAAAGGCAGTCTCCCCTCCCTGGTAGTAGACCAATCCCAGCAGAGATTAAAAGACAGTCTCCCCTCTCTGGTAGCAGACCAATCACACCAGCGATCAAAAGGCAGTCTCCCCTCCCTGGTAGTAGACCAATTCCACCAGAGATCAAAAGGCCATCTCCCCTCTCTGGTAGTAGACCAATCCCACCAGCGATCAAAAGGCAGTCTCCGCTCTCTGGTAGCAGAGCCATCCCACCAGCTATCAAAAGGCAGTCTCCCCTCTCTGGTAGCAGAGCAATCCCACCAATGATGAAAAGGCAGTCTCCCCTCTCTGTTAGCAGAGAGATCCCAAAAGCGATCAAAAGGCAGCCTCCCCTCTCTGGTTGCAGACCAACCCCACCAGCGATCAAAAGGCAGTCTCCCCTCTCTGGTAGTAGACCAACCCCACCAGCGATCAAAAGGCAGTCTCCCCTCTCTGGTAGTAGACCAATCCCACCAGCTATCAAAAGGCAGTCTCCCCTCTCTGGTAGCAGACCTATCCCACCAGCGAACAAAAGGCAGTCTCCCCTCTCTGGTAGCAGACCAATCCCACCAGCGAACAAAAGGCAGTCTCCCCTCTCTGGTAGTAGACCAATCCCACCAGCGATCAAAAGGCAGTCTCCCCTGTCTGGTGGTAGACCAATCCTTCCAGCGATCAAAAGGCAGTCTCCCCTCTGTCGTAGCAGAGCAATCCCACCAGTGATCAAAAGGCAGTCTCCCCTCTCTGTTAGCAGAGCATTCCAACCAGCGATCAAAAGGCAGTCTCCCCTCTCTGATAGCAGACCAATCCCACCAGTATTCAAAAGGCAGTCTCCCCTCTCTGGTAGCAGACCAATCCCACCAGCGAACAAAAGGCAGTCTCCCCTCTCTGGTAGCAGACCAATCCCACCAGCGATCAAAAGGCAGTCTCCCCTGTCTGGTAGTAGACGAATCCTTCCAGCGATCAAAAGGCAGTCTCCCCTCTGTCGTAGCAGAGCAATCCCACCAGTGATCAAAAGGCAGTCTCCCCTCTCTGTTAGCAGAGCATTCCAACCAGCGATCAAAAGGCAGTCTCCCCTCTCTGATAGCAGACCAATCCCACCAGTATTCAAAAGGCAGTCTCCCCTCTCTGGTAGTAGACCAATCCCAGCAGCGATCAAAAGGCAGTCTCCCCTCTCTGGTAGCAGACCAATCCCACCAGCGAACAAAAGGCAGTCTCCCCTCTCTAGAGGTAGACCAATCCCACCAGCGATCAAAATGCAGTCTCCCCTCTCTGGTAGTAGACCAATCCCACCAGCGAACAAAAGGCAGTCTCCGATCTCTGTTGGCAGAGCAATCCCACCAATGATCAAAAGGCAGTCTCCCCTCTCTGGTGGCAGAGCAATCCCACCAGCGATCAAAAGGCAGTCTCCTCTCTCTGATAGCAGAGCAATCCCACCAATGCTGAAAAGGCAGTCTCCCCTCTCTGGTAGCAGAGAGATCCCAAAAGCGATCAAAAGGCAGCCTCCCCTCTCTGGTCGCAGACCAACCCCACCAGCGATCAAAAGGCAGTCTCCCCTCTCTGGTAGTAGACCAATCCCAGCAGCTATCAAAAGGCAGTCTCCCCTCTCTGGTAGTACAGCAATCCCACCAGCGATCAAAAGGCAGTCTCCTCTCTCTGGTAGCAGACCAATCCCACCAGTGATCAAAAGGCAGTCTCCCCTCTCTGGAAGCAGACCAATCCCACCAGCGATCAAAAGGCAGTCTCCCCTCTCTGGTAGCAGACCAATCCGACCAGCGATCAAAAGGCAATCTCCCCTCTCTGGTAGTAGAACAATCCCACAAGTGATCAAAAGGCAGTCTCACCTCTCTGGTAGCAGAGCAATCCCACCTGTGATCAAAAGGCAGTCTCCCCTCTCTGGTAGTAGAACAATCCCACCAGCGATCAAAAGGCAGTCTCAGCTCTCTGTTGGCAGAGCAATCCCACCAATGATCAAAAGGCAGTCTCCCCTCTCTGATAGCAGACCAATCAGACCAGTGATCAAAAGGCAGTCTCCCCTCTCTGGAAGCAGGGAGATCCCAACAGCGATCAAAAGGCAGTCTACCCTCTCTGGTATCAGAGCAACCCACCATCGATCAAAAGGCAGTCTCCCCTCTCTGATAGCAGACCAATCCCACCAGTGATCAAAAGGCAGTCTCCCCTCTCTAGTCGCAGAGCAATCCCACCAGCGATCAAAAGGCACTCTCCCCTCTGTGATAGCAGACCAATCTAACCAGCGATAAAAAGGCAGTCTCCCCTCTCTGGTAGTAGACCAATCCCACCAGCGATCAAAAGGCAGTCTCCCCTCCCTGGTAGTAGACCAATCCCAGCAGAGATTAAAAGACAGTCTCCCCTCTCTGGTAGCAGACCAATCCCACCAGCGATCAATAGGCAGTCTCCCCTCCCTGGTAGTAGACCAATTCCACCAGAGATCAAAAGGCCATCTCCCCTCTCTGGTAGTAGACCAATCCCACCAGCGATCAAAAGGCAGTCTCCGCTCTCTGGTAGCAGAGCCATCCCACCAGCTATCAAAAGGCAGTCTCCCCTCTCTGGTAGTACAGCAATCCCACCAGCGATCAAAAGGCAGTCTCCTCTCTCTGGTAGCAGACCAATCCGACCAGCGATCAAAAGGCAATCTCCCCTCTCTGGTAGTAGAACAATCCCACAAGTGATCAAAAGGCAGTCTCACCTCTCTGGTAGCAGAGCAATCCCACCAGCAATCAAAAGGCAGTCTCCCCTCTCTGGTAGCAGACCAAACTCACCAGCGATCAAAAGGCAGTCTCCCCTCTCTGATAGCAGACCAATCTAACCAGCGATCAAAAGACAGTCTCCCCTCTCTGGCAGCAGACCAATCCCACCAGCGATCAAAATGCAGTCTCCCCTCTCTGGTAGTAGAACAATCCCACCAGCGATCAAAATGCAGTCTCCGCTCTCTGTTGGCAGAGCAATCCCACCAATGATCAAAAGGCTGTCTCCCCTCTCTGGTAGCAGAGCAATCCCACCAGCGATCAAAAGGCAGTCTCCCCTCTCTGGTAGCAGAGCAATCCCACCAATGATGAAAAGGCAGTCTCCCCTCTCTGGTAGCAGAGATATCCCAAAAGCGATCAAAAGGCAGTCTCCCCTCTCTGCTCGCAGACCAACCCCACCAGCGATCAAAAGGCAGTCTCCCCTCTCTGGTAGTAGACCAAACCCACCAGCTATCAAAAGGCAGTCTCCCCTCTCTGCTAGTACAGCAATCCCACCAGCGATCAAAAGGCAGTCTCCTCTCTCTGGTAGCAGACCAATCCCACCAGTGATCAAAAGGCAGTCTCCCCTCTCTGGAAGCAGACCAATCTCACCAGCGATCAAAAGGCAGTCTCCGCTCTCTGTTGGCAGAGCAATCCCACCAATGATCAAAAGGCAGTCTCCCCTCTCTGGTAGCAGAGCAATCCCACCAGCGATCAAAAGGCAATCTCCGATCTCTGTTGGCAGAGTAATCCCACCAATGACCAAAAGGCAGTCTCCCCTCTCTGGTGGCAGAGCAATCCCACCAGCGATCAAAAGGCAGTCTCCTCTCTCTTGTAGCAGAGCAATCCCAGCAGAGATTAAAAGACAGTCTCCCCTCTCTGGTAGCAGACCAATCCCACCAGCGATCAAAAGGCAGTCTCCCCTCCCTCGTAGTAGACCAATTCCACCAGAGATCAAAAGGCCATCTCCCCTCTCTGGTTGTAGACCAATCCCACCTGCGATCAAAAGGCAGTCTCCGCTCTCTGGTAGCAGAGCCATCCCACCAGCTATCAAAAGGCAGTCTCCCCTCTCTGGTAGCAGAGCAATCCCACCAATGATGAAAAGGCAGTCTCCCCTCTCTGTTAGCAGAGAGATCCCAAAAGCGATCAAAAGGCAGCCTCCCCTCTCTGGTCGCAGACCAACCCCACCAGCGATAAAAAGGCAGTCTCCCCTCTCTGGTAGTAGACCAATCCCACCAGCTATCAAAAGGCAGTCTCCCCTCTCTGGTAGTACAGCAATCCCACCCGCGTTCAAAAGGCAGTCTCCTCTCTCTGGTAGCAGACCAATCCCACCAGCGATCAAAAGGCAGTCTCCCCTCTCTGGTAGCAGACCACTCCGACCAGCGATCAAAAGGCAATCTCCCCTCTCTGGTAGTAGAACAATCCCACAAGTGATCAAAAGGCAGTCTCACCTCTCTGGTAGCAGAGCAATCCCACCAGTGATCAAAAGGCAGTCTCCCCTCTCTGATAGCAGACCAATCCCACCAGCGATCAAAAGGCAGTCTCCCCTCTCTGGTAGCAGACCAATCCCACCAGCGATCAAAAGGCAGTCTCCCCTCCCTGGTAGTAGACCAATTCTACCAGAGATCAAAAGGCCATCTCCCCTCTCTGGTAGTACACCAATCCCACCAGCGATCAAAAGGCAGTCTCCGCTCTCTGGTAGCAGAGCCATCCCACCAGCTATCAAAAGGCAGTCTCCCCTCTCTGGTAGCAGAGCAATCCAACCAATGATGAAAAGGCAGTCTCCCCTCTCTGTTAGCAGAGAGATCCCAAAAGCGATCAAAAGGCAGCCTCCCCTCTCTGGTCCCAGACCAACCCCACCAGCGATCAAAAGGCAGTCTCCCCTCTCTGGTAGTAGACCAATCCCACCAGCTATCAAAAGGCAGTCTCCCCTCTCTGGTAGTAGAACAATCCCACAAGTGATCAAAAGGCAGTCTCACCTCTCTGGTAGCAGAGCAATCCCACCAGTGATCAAAAGGCAGTCTCCCCTCTCTGGTAGTAGAACAATCCCACCAGCGATCAAAAGGCAGTCTCAGCTCTCTGTTGGCAGAGCAATCCCACCAATGATCAAAAGGCAGTCTCCCCTCTCTGATAGCAGACCAATCAGACCAGTGATCAAAAGGCAGTCTCCCCTCTCTGGAAGCAGGGAGATCCCAACAGCGATCAAAAGGCAGTCTCCCCTCTCTGGTATCAGAGCAACCCACCATCGATCAAAAGGCAGTCTCCCCTCTCTGATAGCAGACCAATCCCACCAGTGATCAAAAGGCAGTCTCCCCTCTCTGGTCGCAGAGCAATCCCACCAGCGATCAAAAGGCACTCTCCCCTCTGTGATAGCAGACCAATCTAACCAGCGATAAAAAGGCAGTCTCCCCTCTCTGGTAGTAGACCAATCCCACCAGCGATCAAAAGGCAGTCTCCCCTCCCTGGTAGTAGACCAATCCCAGCAGAGATTAAAAGACAGTCTCCCCTCTCTGGTAGCAGACCAATCCCACCAGCGATCAAAAGGCAGTCTCCCCTCCCTGGTAGTAGAGCAATTCCACCAGAGATCAAAAGGCCATCTCCCCTCTCTGGTAGTAGACCAATCCCACCAGCGATCAAAAGGCAGTCTCCGCTCTCTGGTAGCAGAGCCATCCCACCAGCTATCAAAAGGCAGTCTCCCCTCTCTGGTAGCAGTGCAATCCCACCAATGATGAAAAGGCAGTCTCCCCTCTCTGTTAGCAGAGAGATCCCAAAAGCGATCAAAAGGCAGCCTCCCCTCTCTGGAAGCAGACCGACCCCACCAGCGATCAAAAGGCAGTCTCCCCTCTCTGGTAGCAGACCACTCCGACCAGCGATCAAAAGGCAATCTCCCCTTTCTGGTAGTAGAACAATCCCACAAGTGATCAAAAGGCAGTCTCAGCTCTCTGTTGGCAGAGCAATCCCACCAATGATCAAAAGGCAATCTCCCCTCTCTGGTAGTAGAACAATCCCACAAGTGATCAAAAGGCAGTCTCACCTCTCTGGTAGCAGAGCAATCCCACCAGCAATCAAAAGGCAGTCTCCCCTCTCTGGTAGCAGACCAAACTCACCAGCGATCAAAAGGCAGTCTCCCCTCTCTGATAGCAGACCAATCTAACCAGCGATTAAAAGACAGTCTCCCCTCCCTGGCAGCAGACCAACCCACCAGCGATCAAAATGCACTCTCCCCTCTCTGGTAGTAGAACAATCCCACCAGCGATCAAAATGCAGTCTTCGCTCTCTGTTGGCAGAGCAATCCCACCAATGATCAAAAGGCTGTCTCCCCTCTCTGGTAGCAGAGCAATCCCACCAGCGATCAAAAGGCAGTCTCCCCTCTCTGGTAGCAGAGCAATCCCACCAATGATGAAAAGGCAGTCTCCCCTCTCTGGTAGCAGAGATATCCCAAAAGCGATCAAAAGGCAGTCTCCCCTCTCTGCTCGCAGACCAACCCCACCAGCGATCAAAAGGCAGTCTCCCCTCTCTGGTAGTAGACCAAACCCACCAGCTATCAAAAGGCAGTCTCCCCTCTCTGCTAGTACAGCAATCCCACCAGCGATCAAAAGGCAGTCTCCTCTCTCTGGTAGCAGACCAATCCCACCAGTGATCAAAAGGCAGTCTCCCCTCTCTGGAAGCAGACCAATCTCACCAGCGATCAAAAGGCAGTCTCCGCTCTCTGTTGGCAGAGCAATCCCACCAATGATCAAAAGGCAGTCTCCCCTCTCTGGTAGCAGAGCAATCCCACCAGCGATCAAAAGGCAATCTCCGATCTCTGTTGGCAGAGCAATCCCACCAATGACCAAAAGGCAGTCTCCCCTCTCTGGTGGCAGAGCAATCCCACCAGCGATCAAAAGGCAGTCTCCTCTCTCTGGTAGCAGAGCAATCCCACCAATCCTGAAAAGGCAGTCTCCCCTCTCTGGTAGCAGAAGGATCCCAAAAGCGATCAAAAGGCAGCCTCCCCTCTCTGGTCGCAGACCAACCCCACCAGCGATCAAAAGGCAGTCTCCCCTCTCTGGTAGTAGACCAATCCCAGCAGCTATCAAATGGCAGTCTCCCCTCTCTGGTAGTACAGCAATCCCACCAGCGATCAAAAGGCAGTCTCCTCTCTCTGGCAGCAGACCAATCCCACCAGTGATCAAAAGGCAGTCTTTCCTCTCTGGAAGCAGACCAATCCCACCAGCGATCAAAAGGCAGTCTCCCCTTTCTGGTAGCAGACCAATCCGACCAGCGATCAAAAGGTAATCTCCCCTCTCTGGTAGTAGAACAATCCCACAAGTGATCAAAAGGCAGTCTCACCTCTCTGGTAGCAGAGCAATCCCACCAGTGATCAAAAGGCAGTCTCCCCTCTCTGGTAGTAGAGCAATCCCACCAGCGATCAAAAGGCAGTCTCAGCTCTCTGTTGGCAGAGCAATCCCACCAATGATCAAAAGGCAGTCTCCCCTCTCTGATAGCAGACCAATCAGACCAGTGATCAAAAGGCAGTCTCCCCTCTCTGGTAGCAGGGAGATCCCAACAGCGATCAAAAGGCAGTCTCCCCTCTCTGGTATCAGAGCAACCCACCATCGATCAAAAGGCAGTCTCCCCTCTCCGATAGCAGACCAATCCCACCAGTGATCAAAAGGCAGTCTCCCCTCTCTGGTCGCAGAGCAATCCCACCAGCGATCAAAAGGCACTCTCCCCTCTGTGATAGCAGACCAATCTAACCAGCGATAAAAAGGCAGTCTCCCCTCTCTGGTAGTAGACCAATCCCACCAGCGATCAAAAGGCAGTCTCCCCTCCCTGGTAGTAGACCAATCCCAGCAGAGATTAAAAGACAGTCTCCCCTCTCTGGTAGCAGACCAATCCCACCAGCGATCAAAAGGCAGTCTCCCCTCCCTCGTAGTAGTCCAATTCCACCAGAGATCAAAAGGCCATCTCCCCTCTCTGGTAGTAGACCAATCCCACCTGCGATCAAAAGGCAGTCTCCGCTCTCTGGTAGCAGAGCCATCCCACCAGCTATCAAAAGGCAGTCTCCCCTCTCTGGTAGCAGAGCAATCCCACCAATGATGAAAAGGCAGTCTCCCCTCTCTGTTAGCAGAGAGATCCCAAAAGCGATCAAAAGGCAGCCTCCCCTCTCTGGTCGCAGACCAACCCCACCAGCGATAAAAAGGCAGTCTCCCCTCTCTGGTAGTAGACCAATCCCACCAGCTATCAAAAGGCAGTCTCCCCTCTCTGGTAGTACAGCAATCCCACCCGCGATCAAAAGGCAGTCTCCTCTCTCTGGAAGCAGACCAATCCCACCAGCGATCAAAAGGCAGTCTCCCCTCTCTGGTAGCAGACCACTCCGACCAGCGATCAAAAGGCAATCTCCCCTCTCTGGTAGAAGAACAATCCCACAAGTGATCAAAAGGCAGTCTCACCTCTCTGGTAGCAGAGCAATCCCACCAGTGATCAAAAGGCAGTCTCCCCTCTCTGATAGCAGACCAATCCCACCAGCGATCAAAAGGCAGTCTCCCCTCTCTGGTAGCAGACCAATCCCACCAGCGATCAAAAGGCAGTCTCCCCTCCCTGGTAGTAGACCAATTCTACCAGAGATCAAAAGGCCATCTCCCCTCTCTGGTAGTACACCAATCCCACCAGCGATCAAAAGGCAGTCTCCGCTCTCTGGTAGCAGAGCCATCCCACCAACTATCAAAAGGCAGTCTCCCCTCTCTGGTAGCAGAGCAATCCCACCAATGATGAAAAGGCAGTCTCCCCTCTCTGTTAGCAGAGAGATCCCAAAAGCGATCAAAAGGCAGCCTCCCCTCTCTGGTCGCAGACCAACCCCACCAGCGATCAAAAGGCAGTCTCCCCTCTCTGGTGGTAGACCAATCCCACCAGCTATCAAAAGGCAGTCTCCCCTCTCTGGTAGTACAGCAATCCCACCAGCGATCAAAAGGCAGTCTCCTCTCTCTGGTAGCAGACCAATCCCACCAGTGATCAAAAGGCAGTCTCCCCTCTCTGGAAGCAGACCAATCCCACCAGCGATCAAAAGGCAGTCTCCCCTCTCTGGTAGCAGACCACTCCGACCAGCGATCAAAAGGCAATCTCCCCTCTCTGGTAGTAGAACAATCCCACAAGAGATCAAAAGGCAGTCTCACCTCTCTGGTAGCAGAGGAATCCCACCAGTGATCAAAAGGCAGTCTCCCCTCTCTGATAGCAGACCAATCCCACCAGCGATCAAAAGGCAGTCTCCCCTCTCTGGTAGCAGACCAATCTCACCAGCGATCAAAAGGCAGTCTCCCCTCTCTGATAGCAGACCAATCTAACTAGCGATCAAAAGACAGTCTCCCCTCTCTGGTAGCAGACCAATCCAACCAGCGATCAAAATGCAGTCTCCCCTCTCTGGTAGCATATCAATCCCACCAGCGATCAAAAGGCAGTCTCCGATCTCTGTTGGCAGAGCAATCCCACCAATGATCAAAAGGCAGTCTCCCCTCTCTGGTGGCAGAGCAATC